>NW_025966769.1:15123-31851 GCF_021869965.1 Rhincodon typus | reverse complement strand
ACACAGCAGGCCAGGCAGCATCGGAGATAACACAGTGTGGAGCTGGAAGAACACAGCAGGCCAGGCAGCATCAGAGGAGCAGGAAAGTTTCAGATCAGGACCCAAAACATCAACTTTCCTGCTCCTCTGATTCTCCCTGACCTGCTGTGTTCCTCCAGCTCCTCACTGTGTTATCTCTAAAGATGACAACAAAGTGCCTTTTATATAGCACCTTTAATGTAAGGCTGTTTTACAGGAGTTATAAAACCAAATACAATGCCAAAAGACGTGGACACATTATAATCTTCCCATATTTTGACTAAGTGATACCTTCGGGGAATTTCACCAAGAGTTCCATGCTGATTTTTCTCAACCATTCTTCCCTTGCTAACCTTATTTATTCTGTATCCAGGTTCCACGTTGCTCTGCCCATTCTATCATTCAGTCACGGAAGTTCGAGACTTCATTATGGCTGGGATGTTTCCTGTAGTGTCAGAACAGGCACCATATTTAAACCCTACCAGGAGTGCCAGTTCAAACACTACAAACCACAAACTGGCATTCAAAGTCTGCTCGGAGAAAATGGCCAAGCAAGGAAAGGTGGTACCTGGGTTGACCTGGAGGGGCTGGCAATGGGTTTGTGGTGGGGGGAACGTGTCCTCTTTCCTCTGCCAAGCCAATGGCCCAAGCCGATGCCAGTCTGGATTGAGAGAGCCACCCTGTGGTCAATATAGTGTCCCTGGTCAGATGTAATGTAGACAGGACAATGACCTTCTGCTGCCCATGAGGGTCAGTGACACCATCTCCTCTCTGCTCCCTCAGGCTCACTCTAATCCGCTGTTACATCTACCCCCCAACAAGGCTATCGGTCCACTACTCTCACTGTCATATGCTGCCTCCTCACTGTCACCCAAATCATCCCCCTAAACTAATCACCCTTCCTGCTCAATCAGCGGGTGACTCCTCACCACTGCCTGTCCTACTCCTGTTCCACCGCTAATGGTTCTTCCAGCCACGTTTATCCTACCCAATGACTCCTTTCACCAGAGTCGCGGTGATAAGTGAGTTGCTCCCACCCTCCCCCTCCACCGACAGTACTCCATGCCCCTCCGCACTATCTTAGATCCCACCTCAATTCTTGCTGTTGAGTCCCTCCACAGTCACTTACATCACCAAACGTATTGACTAATAATTTAACTTGAAGTCTTTCTTGGTAAATAAACAACCGGCAGTTCATCACTTCGTAATGACTCCATTCCCTACACTTGACTTTCCCATTTTCCAAAACACATCATGGTCTTCTCCGTAATGAATCCCTCGTCCTCCATATTAATACCCAGTGCCCAGGACTGACCATGGTCCACCCCTTGGAACTGAGATTTGACAAAGCCTTTATCAGACTGTGGTAGTTCCCTCAATGATTACAGTCTCCTTCAGTGAACAAAGGATTACATGGCATGGTGGCTCAGTGGTTAACACTGCTGCCTCACAGTGCCAGGGACCTGGGTTCAACTCCAGTGGTGGGTGACTGTCTGTGTGGAGTTGGCACATTCTCCCTGTCTCTGTGTGGGTTTCCTCCCACAGTCCAAAGATGTGCAGGCTAGGTGGATTGGCTGTGCTAAATTGCCTGTAGTGTCCAGGGATGTTCAGGCTAGATGGATTAGCCATAGGAAATGCAGGGTTGCAGTGATAGTGTAGGGGGTGGGTCTGGGTGGGCTACTCTTTGCAGGGTCTGTATGGGCTGACTGGCTTGCTTCCACACTGTAAGGATTCTATGATTATAAAAGTCTACTCTCAATATGCTTTCAGACAGGACTGTTTCATTGAAGCAAATGCAGTATGTTTGCCATGGAAGATGTTGACAGATGTGACATTGATGTAGCAAGAGGCAATACAGCAATATGTCTAACCCCTTGATTGTTTAATGCTGGCTTCAAACGTGACGAGGTGCCTTGATTAAAGTAAAGCAGCTGTTTCTTCATGTGGGCCAATCTATAACGAAAGGTCATGGTTTGAAGGTAAGGGGTAGCAGAGGTAAAACAGATAGCGAGATGGTCAAGGATCTGTGGAAGTCACTACCCCAGACATTGAATAAATTTAAGGAGGAGATAGCCAGATTTTTAAGTTGTAACTTGTTAAAGGGTTATGGAGAGCGGGCAGGAAAGTGAAGTTGAGGCTGAGATGAGATCAACCATGATTGTATCAAATGGCGAAGCAGGTTCGAGGGGCTGAATGGCCTACTCCTGCTCCTAGTTTGTAATTTCTTATGCTCTTTCTTTCTGTGCTAAAAGGCAAGAAAGTGATGCTGTGTACTTATCAGTTCTGAATGAAGCAGCAATGTGCTGAGTGGCAAGGCAGAGATGTTGTGAGGGTTCACATAAGTGCAAAGTGAGTGAATAGTAAAGGCCCTGAGATACATCCTGTTCAGATGCATGAGACTGATGTGTGTTCTTCACACAGACAGACTAGGCAGGAGCATTTCAATGTCACGTGTTGATGAGCTCCTGTATTGAGGTGCTGAAGTGTCTTCCGACTTAGTCCAAGCTTGACCATGATAATTTGGTGAGGTTGGTGTTTTGCCAATACCAACTTTCATAGATAAAAGATGGAGACAGTTGCTGCCATGGAGTAAGCCAATGACCGGTTAGGAAATGATGGTCAGCGTGGAAGCCTGGAGAAGAAAGTTTCACCTGCCAGGTAACCACTCAGACTTTTAAGGCAAGAATTGGTGCTGTTCAGTTTCTCACCAATACCCAAGGGAATTACACACTGCATTCTAAATAAGGTGAGATTAGCTGATGGGATGCTAATGCACAGTAGTACAGTTGCCATTGTTTACTAGCAAGATTCTCATTTAGTGACTGAAAGCTCATGGAGAAAATGTGACCTTTTTTCTTCAAATAGAGAATCTATTTTTCCATTCTTGCTGTATTCTCCCAAATTTCCCACAGCACTCAAGGCTGGGAAAATTCTATTGAATAATTTGGCTGCTTGTCCAACATTCTGTCTTGAATTTTTTTCACTCCCAATGACTAGACCGTGGCCACCTCAGGCTTAGCACAGTAGTTTGCAATGTTGACTTCCTACTGAATCCTGATCTGAATTCTGACTATTATTATCTAGTTCCCTCGTGATAAAACTATATTCCTTTATTTTTATTCACTTGGAGGATGGACCACATTTATTGCCTGTCCCTAACTGCTCTTGAGAAGGTGAGCTGCTTTCTTGAACCATTGCAGTGCTGTAGATAGATCTATAATGTCATAAGGGATGGAATCCCAGGAATTTTAATTTTGACCCTACTTCTGAAACATCCTTGCCTTTGTCACCTTCAGACGGAGCTATTTCAATGCTCTCCTAATTGGTTTCTCACGCTTCATGAACTTCAATTCATATAAACCCTTCTGCTTGAATCCTGCTTACTAGCAAGGTCTTCATCTGGCCATCAGAATCTTAAATTCTCTTGGTGTTGAGAATCCTATTTCTCCATTCTTGCTGCCCTCTCCCAACTTTCCCACCGTTACCCGAAAGGGCAGGGAAATCTCCACTGTGCAAGCTTGGCCAAAACAGTCGCAATAAGCAGCATCTTACAGGATGGGAAAGCGATGGAGAAGTTCAGGGTGGGAATTCTAGAGCTTACAGCATAGGCAGGTGATAGTCACCAATGATAGAGCAATGAAATTTGGGATGTGCAACAGGCCAGAAGCTGAGATCTCTGAGGGCTTTGGGCTGGGGGAGATTACAGAGAAGTGGGGTGAAGTGGGTCGGGGGTGTTAAAAGCCTTGGAGGGGATTGAAAACAAGAGATGATTTTAAAAATTGAATCAGTATGGGTCAAAAATTATAGAGCTGGATAGGACTTGGGATGCATGTTGGGACAGAGTTTTGGATGGCCTCACAATTGCAAAGTTTTAGGAAGGGTTTGTTCAGCTAGAAAGTTAAAGCAAAATATACTGTACCATCCTACAGCACTGGATTCGCCACATTACCTTCTAGCAATGTTTAGTGTAAACTGCACAGGTCAGCGATAACACAGCAATCAGGAATATACTGCAGGGTACACTGAAGGAACTGTGTACAAGACAGGAATTGGGCGGCATGGTGGCTCAGTGGTTAGCACCTGCTGCCTCATAGCACCAGGGACTCAGGTTCAGTTCCACCATCGGGCATCTTTCTGTGTGGAGTTTGCACACTCTACCCGTGTTTGCGTGGGTTTCCTCTGGGTGCTCCGGTTTCCTCCCGATGTCCAGGTTAGGTGGATTGGCCGTGCTAAATTGCCCGTAGTGTTCAGGGATATGTAGATTAGGTGGGTTATAGGGGGATGGGTCTGGGTTGGATGCTCTGAGGGTCAGTGTGGGCTTGTTGGGCCAAAGTTTCCACACTGTAGGGATTTTATGAACCCACATGGGCAAACATTGCTCATATGTTCTTATATGTACATGGTACATTTGTATTCTCACTAAAGAGACAATCGAAGTCTTTTAATCATTTCCAGTACAATTACTGCTAAAGATTGTCTTATATCAGTCTCCAATGCATTCCCACAAGACCATTTGTAGAATGTATTTGTTCCATAAATGAGTTCTCTTGAGGTTTCACACCTCTGAGCTTTATTTTAACACTCTGAGCCTTATGGGAGTGGAGAATCTTACACCAGCTTAGGACCAATTGAGAGAGAGCTCATTATTTACAATGTCCCACTGTGGGCCTGACGCTTTATGCTCTGTTAGAAGTTTCTTACTGAGGCATCCTTCCGATGTAAAGGGATGTTGCAAGCCCGTACTTTCAATTAATTCTGATGAGATGTATTTTTTTTTCTCAAAATCCGTCCAAATGCTTTCTTTTCTTTCCCCAGTGATGTGCTCCTGGACGTTATTTGTGGCTGGTTGAAGAGGGAACAGAGGGTGTTTGCAGTAATGGGGTTCCTGGGAGCCAGCAAGCTGCAATTAGAGAGGACTGTATCTGGGATTGTGTGCGATGTTCACAGTTCCCTAATACCTTTGTCAATCCTTCCCATTTGCTATGGGTGGATCTGGAACCAGTACACAAGATGGGAAATAGAGGGGGCCTGCCCAGTACTGCAGTATGGACAGACCTGATAAAAAAGTCAAAAGTCAACCTCCCAAAAAGTCAGCCAGCAATCACGTAGGTAAATGGACTTGGCCTTTATTACAAAGAGGATGGAGAATAAGTTGTCTTCCTACAACTATACAGGAACTTAGTCAGTCCATTAGTGGAATGCATTGCCGGAGACGGTAGTGGAGTCGGCCTCATTAGGGGCATTTAAGCGGCTATTAGATAGGCATATGGATGATAGTATAAGGTAGCGGTGGAGATTAGATAGACCTTAGGTTTAGGGTAAAAGTTTGGCACAACATCGTGGGCCGAAGGGCCTGTACTGTGCTGTACTGCTCTATGTTCTATGTTCTATACCTGGATCCTGAGTACAATACAGGGGTTCCCTGATTTACAAAGGTCCAACTTATGAATGGTCATATTTATGAATGTGATCCTATACAAGGATGTATTAACAATAGTTTTAAAGGTCTGACATATGAACATTTCCTCTTGTTTACAAATGGCTCCTTTACATTTTCTTGAATTGTGTTCCTCCTTGTGTTGAAATCAACTTGCAAACAGACTCAATAACAGACTCTGTTTGTAACCCAAGGGACTGCCTGCATTGGTCTCCTTATTTAAGGATGGTTAGACTTTATAGAATCCATACAATGTGAAAAGAGGCCATTTCACCCATCAAATCTGCACCCACCCTCCAAAGAGCATCTCAGAATCAACTACCTACCCTAACCTTGTAATTACCTTGGCTTATCCATCTTACCTGCGCATACAGTCATAGAGACATACAGCACGGAAGCAGACCCTTTGGTCCAACTTGTCCATGCTGACCAAGTTTCCAAAACTAAACTAGTCCCATTTATCTGGTCTTGGCTCATATTCTTCTAAACCTCTCTTATTCATGTACCGATCCAAATGTCTCTTAAATGTTGTAACTGTAGCTGCATCCATCACATTCTCTGGCTGTCCCTTCCACAAACTAACCACTTTGTAAAAAGAAGTTGCTTCTCGGGTCCCTTTTCAATCTTTTTCCTCTTACCTTAAAATTATGCCCTCTAACAGGCCTCCGGTAGTCCACCACTACCCTCTGTCTCACAGCCAATTTTGTTACAATTTGCAAATTCTCCCTGAATCCTGGAAATGTTCTCCCTTAATGACCATAAAGACTCTTATCAATTTTTATAGATGCACCATAGAAAGCATTCTGTCCAGATGCATCAGGACTTGGTACAGCAATTGCTCTGCCCAGGACCGTAAGAAACTACAGAGAGTTGTGAACCCAACCGTAGTCCATCACACGAGCCAAATTTCCATCCATGGACTCCGTCTACATTTCCTGCTGCCTCCTAACACAGTTGTAACCTCTTCCACCCTCTTCCATCGGCCAGAAGGTACAAAACCTTAAACACACATAGCAACAGATTCAAGAACAATTTTGTCCCTGCGTTATTAGACTTCGGAATGGTCCTCTCAAATTTTAAATTTAATGTTGACCTCGCTCTTTGTGCACCTTCTCTGCAGCCCTAACATTGTATTCCTTGCTCTGTTCCCTATTACCCTAATGCACTTTGTATGGTAATGATCTGCCTGCACTGCAAGCAAAACAAAACTTTTCACTGTACCTAGGCACATATGGCAATAATAAATCAAATCAAATCAAAAAAATCAAAGAATTCCATCGTCTTTGGACTTTGAGAGGAAAACTGAGCACCCAGCAGCAACCCACACAGACAACATGCAAATTCCCCACAGACAGTTGCCGTGCCAACCCTTTCCAACTTGCCTTGGAAGCACTCCAGAGAATATTGATTCAGCTGATCTCTGGGATGGAAGTTGCGCAGCTTATGCCTATTCTGTATGCAGTTCAAGAGAATGAGAGGTGATCTTATCGCAACTGTAAGGCTCTGAAGGGGCTTGACAGGGTAGATGCTGAAAAGATGTTCCCACTAGGGGCGGAATCTAGAAAAAGAGGACTCAGTTTAGAAAGAAAAGGTCCTGTGTTGAAACCAGAAATGTGGAGTGTTTTCATCTGTCAAAGCGTTGTTAGGCTTTGGAATTCTCTTTGACAGAGAGCAGTGATTATATTCATGGCTTGGTTACAGATTTTTGATAGGTAAGTGTGTCAGGGGTTATCAGGAACAGGAAGAGTCCCGACTTAAAATGTTGACTTTCCTGCTCCTCGGATGTTGTCTGACCTTCTGTGCTCCTCCAGCTCCACATTTTATTGACTCTGACTTCTAGCATGTGCAGTCCTTGCTATCTCCCAGGCAAAAAAGGTGCTGTTACAGGGAGGCATCTGTTCAACCATGATTGTATTGACTGGTGAAGGAGTCTTGAGGGGCTGAATGGCCTACTCTTGCATTTCTTATGACCTTGTGAGTGTAGGCAAGTGGTAATTGATTTGAATGCAAATGTTCAGCATAGGACACTTGGCATTTTCCACCAGAGTCAAGATTGACTGATTCTTTGATTTATTGTTGTTAGATGTATCGAGATACAGCGAAAAATGTTGTTTTGTGTGCTAAACAGGCAAATTGTACCATACAAAGAACATCAGGGTAGCAGAACAGAGTGCAGAATACAGTGTTACAGCCACAGAGAGAGAGAGATCAGAATTAACATTTGAGAGGTCCATTCAAAAGTCTGATAACAGCGGGAAAGAAGCTGATCTTGAATCTCTTCATACATGTATACAAACTTTTATATCTTCTGCCCAATGGAACAGGGTGGAAGGGAGTATAACCGGGGTGGGAGGGGTCTTTGATTATTTTGGCTGCTTTTCTGAGGCAGCAGGAAGTATAGATGGAGTTAATGGATGGAAAGCAGGTTTGTGTGATGGACTGGGCTGCGTTCATGGCAGTTCATGGCTCTCTGCAGTTTCTTGCGGTCTTGGGAAGAGCAGTTGCCCATACCAAGCTGTGACGCATCCAGATGGGATGGTTTTACTGGTGCCTCTGTAAAAATTGGTAAGAATCTTTGCGGATATGCTGAATTTCCTTCACCTCCTGAGGGAGTAGAGGCGTCGTTGTACTTTCTTGACCATTATGTCAAAGTGGGTGGACCAGGGCAGATTGTTGGTGATCAACGCTCCCAGGAACTTGACTCTCTCAACCATCTCCACCTCAGCACCATTGATACAGACAGGGGCATGCTCTCCACTCCACTTCCTGAAGTCAATGACCAACTCCTTCATTTTGCTGACATTGATGAACAGATTGTTGTCCTTACACCGTACACCAATCGCTCAGTCTCTTTCCTGTACTCTGTCTCGTCGTTGTTTGAGATCCTACCTACCCTGGTGATGTCATCAGCACCTCCGTCAGAGGTAGCTAAGCGTGTTTTGTGAAATCTTGGAAGCGAATAAAACCTGGGTAAAAGGAGGAGTGATTGGAAAGTTGGCCCCAAAACGTGTTTGAAATCATGCCATTGGGGGTCACAGTTCATACTTCTGCTAAATTGCATTGCATGATTGATTATGTAAAATGTTCCAGGAACCAACTCAATAGCATCAGCCTTCGCAGACGGCAGTTGTGTAATTTCTATCCAGTTTAGAGTATTCCTCTATGTGGTTAAGAGTTTGGTTATTCCAACCAAAAATGGATTTAACACCAGAAACAAGTATGATGTGTCAGCGTGTCCAGTTTTCTGCTTGTGAGAAATTAAATTTAAAATTACTAAAAATAACATTTTAAAAGACTACCTTAGCTACTTGGAAACTCGCTGCTGTACTCTCCTGTGAGGGGAGATGATGGCCTAGTGACATTGTTACTGTTTACTAAACTAAAATGACCCAGATAATATTCTGAGGACTGACGTTCAAATCCCACCAGGGAAGGTGATGGATTTTGAACTCAATTTACAAAATCAGGAATCAAGGAATCTAGTTCACAAATTTCTGTCTTTAGCTGGTCTGGCCTTCATGCGACTCTAGACCCACAGCAATATGTTTGATTCTAAACTGCCCTCTGGGCAATTAGGGATGTGCAATAAATGTCCCTAGCCAGTGATACTCACTCCTATGAATGAATAAAAAAAAGTAACCCTTTAAACAGTAATAGATTATTGGCCTTTATTTTAATCGGATTGGAGTATAAGAGTAAGGACGTCTTTACTGCAACTGTACAAGGTGCTGGTGAGACCACATCTGAAGTTCTGTGAGCAGTTTTGCTCCTCTTATTTACGGAAAAATATCATTTCATTGGAGGCAGCTCAGAGAAGGTTCACTAGGATGATCTCTGGTATGGAGGCATTATCTTATGAGCAAAGGTTAAACAGGTTGGGACTCTACTTCCTGGAGTTTAGTATTAATGGGAGGTGATCTCATTGAAAGGTATCAGATTCTTGAGGGGATTGACAGTTTAAATAATGACAGGATGTTTCCCCTCCTGGGAGAGTCTAGAACCAGAGGGCGTAGCCTCAGAATAAAGGGGCACCAATTTAAGACTGACATGAGGAGGAATTTCTTCTCTCAGAGGGTTGTAATCTTTGGAACTCCTTACCACAGAGAGCTGTGGGGGCAGAGGCTTTGTGTATAATTAAGGCTGAGATAGGTTCGTGATCAGTCGGGAAATTAAGGGTTATGGAGAAAGAGCAGGAAAGCGGATGTGAAGAACATTGAATCAGCGATGAAGACATTGAGTGGCAGAGCAGTTTTGAAGGGCTGAATGGCCTATTCCTGCACCTATTTCTTATGGCCTATGGTCTCACACTCAGCATTCTCTGAGTGAATGAGACTTTTTCAATTTGAACAAAGCCTCAGGGAATTATGTCTGGCTAAGTGGCTGGGAAATGAAACTGTTTGAAGAACCTTCTCTAGCTCAGTGCAATTGATGATGTCTTACATTCTCCAGCTTGGGCATGGCCAGTTCTGTAGGGGGGAGCCTAATACAGGTGCTTTAAGTATTGAAGCAGATTGCAGAAAAGCACAGACCCGAGCAGTTTGAGTGAAAACAAATCATAATCCTGAATTGCTGATAGATATAATGGAGGTACTGAGCGTAACATTTGTTTTTTTTCAAAAGGAAGACATGCAAGCCAAAAGATGTAAATTCAGTGCCTGTCTAAAATCTCTGTGAGGATTACTCTGAGTTTCAAGAGGATTTTTGGAATGTCACATATGAAAAGAACTTTAGATAACAACACTTCAGAGGGAGAGATGCCATTTGTAATGTAGAGATGGAAACATTACAAACCATCAAGGGTGGGAGAGCCTTATTTTTGAATAAGGAGCCAATAGCCTTATGGTGTGTATGCATAGACACCACAGCGTATGGAGAAGTATTTAACTATGCTAGGACCAGCAATAGCCTAAGATCATAGATCACAGAATCCCTACAATGTGGAAACAAGTCCTTCAATTCACACCAACACTCAGAGCATCCCACCCAGACCAATCCCCCTATAACCACAAGCCCAGTCGATCCAGTCTTTCGCCCCATGTCAGTCCTGCCATCCCGGGAATCAGTCTGCTGAACCTTCGCTGGACGCCCTCAGTAGCAAGAATGTCCCTCCTCAGAGTAGGGGCCAAAACTGCACACAATACCCAAGGTGTGGCCTCACCAAGGCCCTGTACAACTACAGCAAGACATCCTTCCTCCGATACGCAAATCCTCTCGCTATGAAGGCCAGCATGCCATTAGCTTTTCTCACTGCCCGCTGCACCTGCGTGCCAACATTCACCACAACACCCACACCTCGTTGCATTCATATTCCTTTTGGTTTCTGCCGCCATTGCATTTGAATCTTAACCCACTGAGAAAAAAATTCTCATCTGCCTCAAATGGACAACTCCCGATCTTTAAACAGCAGCCCTTAGTTTGAGATTCTTCCCCAAAAGGAAACATCCTTTCAACCCGCCCAGTGCGCCCCCTTGAACTGTTTCCAACATACTCACATCGAGTGGGTAAAACTGTACACAGTATTCCAGATCCAGGACAAGAGCCATGATTTTAATCCATGTCCCAGAGCATTAGCCTGGGGATACGAATCAATAGTCTGCTACATTAGCTCTCGTGCCAGCAATTTTCCCCAGGTGAGTAATGGTACTTACAATGACAAACATGAGAGGGACTTGTTCCCAGAGGTTCTGGCCTAGAGGTAAGGATACCACCTGTGTGCAACAAGGTCTCCTCTTCTCCCTTCACGAACACACGTGATCTTCCATCTTTCTGGAATCTTCTGTGCGGGAACAAGGAAAGAAACAATTTCTTTAAGCACCTGTGCAAGAATAGAGGCTTATCCTTCTAGGACAAAGGAGCAGATGGAACCAGGGCAAACAGCAAAAATGAAAATCAGACTGTAACAGTAACTCAAACAGAATGGATGGATTGTGACAATAGAAAGTAGCTATGATCAGAGTCCCAATGACTTCATGATCAACCTACAAAGTTCTATTACCTTTAAGTCTCAGTGTTAAGTATTTTTTTTAGCATTGATTACTGCCAGAGAAACTGGGATGGAATTGGATTTTTTTTGTTAATTGGCTTCACCCGAGGTTAATATGTTGCCATGTAAATCAATCATACATTAAGGAAGCCTCTCTCAAACTACACTAAAAACTGTCAGTGTAAGCTTTCGACAGAGATAATGTCACGATAAAATCTAACCTTTTCATATCGACAGATTGTGTCTGGGGTGGATGGGCAGAGTTTTCCAAGGATACAGACTATCCATGACCTACTCTGCAACATAACAATTAACAAATGAGGTATTTGCCCAGGCAGTGTTCTGTAGTTTATATATCTGCAATATCTCCTGTACTAACTGAAAGGATATTGTCGCTGATGGCAGATGGCCAGCTACAGGCATATGGCAATTAAAATCAAGTCTTGCATGGCATTGAGACAAAGCAAAGGAAAACTGATACCGAAACTGTTGTTTCCCAGTCAACCAATTCCCACAATGTTCCAATTGCTTACTCCAGGCTGACACTCCAGCACAGCACTGAGGTAATACTACACTGTCTGAGGGACTAGCGTTTGGACCAACCATTAAACACTCTTGTGTATTAGTTATAGAAGTAGTGGAGAGGCTGCTTGGAGAACTGGGAAGAATCATCCAATCTGCTAGTGAATTCCTTGATGGTGGATGGTAGTGGCATGTGGAGATTAAAACCAATTTATGGCAGGAGGTTGGAGGAAGAGGTGAGAGGTTCTTGTGATGAATAAATCCAACCAGCGGATCCACTTCCCCTCACTACCGACATCACCCTGCACCTCAGCTCATTAACTGTGGAAGCCATGCCTTGGTTACCTCTATTCCATTTCTGCCTGTCCTCCTCCATCACACCCACCATAATCCTGATGTCATTCAGAACGCTGCTGTCTATGCCTTCAAACCTACAACAAGTCCTTTCACCCATCACCATTCACCAAGACTGTCAGCCAGATAAGCAATGCCTCGATTTTAAAACTTTTATCCTTGTTTGCAAATCCATCCAAGGTCTTGCCCCTCCTCCAGCCTCAAAAACCTCCAAAGATATCTGTACCCACCTAAGTCTGTCTCCCCCAGTTTTAATCGCTCCACCATTACATTTCAGTTACTTGAGCAGTAAGCCTTAGGATACCTTTCCTAAACCTCTCCACCTCTCCATCTCTCTTTCTTACATTAAGACGCTCCTCAAAACCAAGCTCATGTTCCAACTTCTCCTAATGAGGCTATGTCAAGTTCTGCTTTCTTTCTCTTTTCTCTCTTTTTTAGAATGCGCTTCCGATCAAAAAAGCTTACAGCTCAGAGCCACAAGTTGTCTTAGCCTGTTAACTTTCATAACGAAAGTGTGATAACACAGTGCTTAGCAGGACAGCATTGTTCCTTCAAAAAGGAAACATTTCAGCAGAACTTGACATAGCCTCATTAGGAGAAGTTGGAACATGAGCTTGGTTTTGAGGAGCGTCTTAATGTAAGAAAGAGAGATGGAGAGGTGGAGAGGTTACCAGTCCCACTGCATAATCACGTTTCAAGTATTATTAACAGTCATTGATCAATTATTTACCATTCTTTCTACCCTCAACACAAACCTTCAGTGTACAAAGGATTAATAGCACAGTGAGGTCTTATTGTTTTAAGGCTTTAGTCCACAAAGCTATTATCCCATACGGAAACGAGACTTGAATCACCCATTGTAGACAGCTCTGGGAATTTCCATGAATGTTACCTCCATATGATCCTCCTGGTCAAGTGGGAAGACAAGCCAAAAAATGCCAAACATCTCACTGACGTCAATTCCGCCATCATACAGAATCATACAGAATTGTCTCAGTTGGTCTCGATCAGCAGGATTTCCAAACTTGGTCCTCCTTTCCCAACTTAAGGATGGTACCCAATCTCAGAGAGGACAGAGGGAGCTCTTTAAGGCGTTCTGAGGACAACACTGAATAAGGGCAAAATTGATGCCAATGTGCAGGAAAACTTGCCGCTATCCATACCGTACAGTGACACCTCTGCGCAGCACAAAACTGACCAGGTAAACTCTGTCGCAGAGAAGCAAGGGAAACAGGAGGAAAGCGAATGCAAAACCCCACTTCAAAGAATCCCCAGAGCCTTGGGGAAGCCCTAGTCCTCCGTGCTCAGAGAACCGTGGCTCCAGGATTGGACCCAGGCTAGCAGGCCCATCATCCTCATTTCAAGGGGCCTGTATGGATGATGAGTCTTATTGTTACTGACCCAAATATAGGACCATTAGGACAATGTAGACTTTTTAAGATTTTTTTTTACCCAATTGTTTTACTGTAACTACGAAGTCTCAGAAAAAAATCTTGAGGCCAATCCACATCCGTCAACCTGCTGAGAAAACTCTGCTCACATCTTGACAGCTATGCAAGCCCCACCACAGCAGCAAAGACAAGTCAACACATTCCAAACCAAGCAACAATATTCCAAATAAAACAAACTTCAATATCCCTTTCCAGAAAGAAAAGTTCAAGCCACCCTGTCTTCCAATGTTAATGGGTCCTTGAAAGAATTCTGGATCCCAATTGATATCTTTACCAATAAATAATCAGTTCTTCCTTGGTCCACACTCTATTTCATGTCAATTATTTTGAAAAAACATTGCTTACCGACAGGCTAATAAATGAGGGAAATCTATTACTGCCACCAACCTCAATGATAGCGACTATTAGCCATTGATTGAGGTTACAGCTGTTTGCAGTTTTAGTCCCTTTATCTAAGGAAAGATGAACTGGCATTGGAGGCAATCCAGAGGAATGTGGTTGACCACAAGAGGGGAGGGACTTTCATATGAGGAGAGGTTGAATAAATTGAGTCTGTGCTCATCGGAGTTTAGAAGAATGAGAGGCGACCTTATTGGGACATACAAGCTTGTTAGGGGACCCGACAAGGTAGATGTGGAAAGGATATTTTCCCCTTGTGGGAGAGTCTAGGATCAGAGGGTACCATCCCAGAGTAAAGGGTTATCCACTTAAGACAGAGATGAGGAGGAATTTCTTCTCTCAGAGAGGAGTGAATCTTTGGAATTATTTACTCCAGAGGGCAGTTGAGGCTGGATCATTAAGTATATTCAAGACTGAGATGGAAAGATTTGTAATCAGTGAAGGAATCAAGTATTATGGAGAAAAAGGCAGGAAAGTGGAGTTGAGGATTATCAAAACAACCATGATCCCAGTGAATGGAGGAGTAGGTTCAATGGCTGATTGACCTATCTATCTGTCTCTCTACTTCTCCACTCCTTCATCTTATGGGTTTATTTGCAGAAGACAGTTACAAATGTATATCATCTTTATTTTTAGAAGCATTTAATTTCACTCTTGAAAGTTGTAGGCTGTGTGTGTCTTTACAAAGTCTAACAATTACATCAATGAGAATACTTGCTATTTTCCCATTTCCTATGTGCACGTATTGCCCATTGACACTAAACACAGCTGAAGTGAACTGAGCAAACACTTTGGTAATGTAAATGCACCTCATGCAATATGAACGAAAAGCATGAGTTCCTCCTTCATTAGCGAGTAAGTCTCCAAAGCCAGATCAATCACTTCAAAAAGAATAAATGGCCTGCGCTTCAGTTGTTTGCGAAATGACTTTTATTTTTCAGTTTAAGCTGAAACGCTGACAGATTATCTCATGCAGTGTCACTGCAAAGAACAGTTCAAAAAACGAAAAGTGGCAGGTTACTTGAAGCTGAGCAAAACCCAAATTAGAAAAATCACAGACCTTTATAAGTTCTCCATATGGAGAGATATGTTCCAGATGAGAGCAAGTTAATACCTGCTATAAGCAAATCTTAACCACAACGTCATTTCTTTTCGTCAAAGACTGTAATTCGAACTCCATTCTTCTTTCATATATTTCTTGTCTGAGGAAAATTTTATGACAGTGCTAATATTTCATTGCAAAACAGATTAATTTTAATTGGCTTCATGCCAACACCGAATGTTTTATTTTAGCTTGAACAATGGAATGGAACATATTCCTTCAAGAATGCGCTTTGATTAAAAGATGATCAAACTTTTCAAGATATCAAGGGGAAAAGATAAGGTAGATAAAGAGAAACTATTTCAGCTAGTTAGAAAGTTGTGGACTAGGAGGAAATGCCTAAAATTGAGAGCTGAAGCTTGAAGTAGTGAAGTAAAAAAACACCTCAGTACAGAAAAGATGATAGAATTGTAGCACTATCTTCTGCAAATGACAATTGATGTTAGGTCAATTATTAATTCCGTTATGATCCCAAGTGATAGTAATCCTGGATGTAGCAGATTCGAGAGTAAAACCTAGTTTGATGGACCATAATTTTTAGTTGTGCAATTTGGTTTCTTTGGGAGTCATTTACTGAACATAATCACACAAAGCTGTCAATGTACTTTTGACAAAGCAAATGTTTATTGCATGTAAAAATCAAAGCTATATGTATGACAATTTTGAAAAATCTTATCACAAACCACAGAAAGCAATATATGACCTTTTTCCCAGCAATATGTTTCTGCAGACACTCATAGAATCCCTAAGTGTGGAAACAGGCCATTCAGTCTACACAGACCCTTTGAAGATCATCCCACCCAGACTCATCCCCTACCCTACCCTGTAACCCTGCATTTCCCATGGCCAATCCACCTAAGCTACACATCTTTGGACTGTGGGAGGAAACTGGACCACCCGGAGAAAACCCACGCAGACACAGGGAGAATGTGCAAACTCCACACAGACAGTCACCTGAGGGTGGAATTGAACCCAGGTCCCTGGCGCTGTGAGGCAGCAGTGCTAACCACTGAGCCACCGTGCCACCCAGATGAGGCTATTTCAATCCGCTACGACTCTTAACTCCACTTTAAAATTTCTTACCCAGTTGGTGAGGTTGTAATCATTTCCTTTTGGCAACTATCTGCATATTTACCAGATATGATTGTCTTTGTCTCTCCCAGAGACACAAAAACAGACTGAAGGCTTCTTTCCACATCGGATGGCCTGAAGACTGCCAAAAACTGCCTGTCTGCTGGCATGGTTCTTTTGCCTTTCCTGATCAAGTTAATGGCCCTTCTTTCTGCAGGTTGAAAAACCCCAAAGTGTGACAATTTTAATGGTTATTACCCTACATCGTTTTTCTAGCATAAGTCACAAATTTTCTGGGGAGAATCAAATCAGAGATAGTAGGAACTGCAGATGCTGGAGAATCCGAGACAACAAGGTGCAGGGCTGGATGAACACAGCAGGCCAAGCAGCA
>NW_025966769.1:0-14723 GCF_021869965.1 Rhincodon typus | reverse complement strand
TGCTGCTTGGCCTGCTGTGTTCATCCAGCCCTGCACCTTGTTGTCTCAAATTTTCTGGGGAATTCTGTTCTGAACTCATTGTCAAAAAAAAAATCACCTGTACAGAACTAAAAGCAAAAATCTCTTTAACTTTAGAATCCA
Source organism: Rhincodon typus (assembly GCF_021869965.1). Taxonomy (NCBI): domain Eukaryota; kingdom Metazoa; phylum Chordata; class Chondrichthyes; order Orectolobiformes; family Rhincodontidae; genus Rhincodon; species Rhincodon typus. The sequence goes on along the minus strand of NW_025966769.1, from coordinate 14,582 downwards.
GGTCTACAAATAATGTTAATAATACATTATCGTCAACAGTTCATCATAACTGTAGGTATCTTCCAGTCAATAATCTTTGGGGGTGGCTGTAAGGAGCTGGGTCACAGAGGAACTATGATCTCATTGGCTGGCAGAATCTCACTGAATGTCAAGACTATCTTGAGGGATTGAATAGCCTCTTCCTGTTCCAGTGATCCTATGTCCCAGCAATGTGGCCTGTTCCTGTGAATGCCGTGCATTTGCCGACAGACATGATTGTTACTTTTAAAAGAGGGTTCAGAAAAGATTTACCAGGACGTCGCTGGGAACGGAGGGTTTGAGTGATGAGGAGAGGTTGGATCGGCTGGGACTTTTTTCACTGGAGCGTAGGAGGTTGAGGAGTGAACCTATAGAGTCATTTCGTACTGAAATAGGCCCTTCGGTCCAATCAGCCCATGCTGACCATAATCCCAAACTAAACTAGTCCCACCTGCCTGCTCTGGCCCATATCCCTCCAAACCTTTCCTATTCATGTACTTATCCAAATGTCTTCTAAATGTTGCAACTGTACCCACATCCACCACTTCCTCAGGAAGTTCATTCCACATGTGAACCAGTCCCTGTGTAAAAAAATGCCGATGATGTCTTTTTATAAATCTCTTCCCTCTGACCTTAAAAAAGTGCCCCCTAATCTTGAAAACCTCCATCCTAGAGAAAAGACACCTACCAATAACCCTATTTAGAGGTTTATAAAATTATGAGGGAAATACATAAGGTGAATGGGAGGTATGTATTCCTGTCAGGGGGGAGGGTAGGTGTAATTTCAAACGACATTTGGATAAGTACATGAATAGGAATGATTTGGAGGGATATGGGCCAGGAGCAGGCAGGTGGGACTAGTTTAGTTTGGGACTATGGTCAGCATGGACTGGTTGCACCGAAGGATCTGTTTCTGTGCCGTGTGGCTCTATAACTCTATCAGAGGTAAACCATTTTGAGGGAAACCATGGAAAATGAATTTAGCTGACGGAGGACTTTTTTTTTGTTTTAATCCTCGTTCCCTTTGTGAAAGAAAAGCACCCCAAACCTCATTATAACTGTGGGAATCATCAGCATCTCTGAGAGATGGTCCTTCATGAATGCCATTACTCATTAGTTTCCTCAAAAGCTGACAAAATAATATCATTAAAGCAGTAATAACAAGCTGCAGAGAGAAAAAAAAATAAAGCAGATTCCATATACAAATTGGTCAAGTGCTTCGTAAATTTAGTAAAATGTGATGTGGACACGCAATAAAAAGTTTGTGAATAATGACTAGATCCAGAAGTAGATAATTGGGTAAATCAAGTATAAGTGATGCCCTTTTCTGCCTGAGACTGATATGGTTCACATCACCTGCTGCAGTTTCCCAAATAAAACGCTCAAATGTAGAGACAGGATTAGCAGGAGGCCACTCAGCCCTTCGACCTAATTCTGTAAGTCAGCTAGTTTACAGCTCATTTGTATGTTAACTCCATCCATCCGACCCGGTTCCACATCACTTCAGACCGTTGCCTGACAAAGAGGTCCATTGATATTTGACATTTATAATGGACAACTGAAATTTACACTCTCCTACCTGACTCCCCACCAACCCACACCTGTCCCCAAGAGCTTTATTTGGGAGAGTTCCACATTCTGACATCAGTCCATCTCTGACTTAATACCATGCTCCTTTGTTATGGAAACCCCCATCCCCCCGCCCCACTACCACTCCCTCTGTCCATCCTGTTCAATTTGTTTACCCCGTTCAGATTAACTTTTATTCTTCTATACTCCACATCATGCAACATAGTCCACAATCAGGCCTCTTCACTTTCAGTCCCCACATTTTTCACACATCGGCCTCTAGACTCTTGGTAATGTGATGTGTAACTCAGCAACCAGGAATTGCTGGGATTGGAATATTTGGGCTATGGGGGGTGCTGAACAGGCTGGAGCTATTTTCCCTGGAGCGTCAGAGGCTGAGAGGTGACCTTATAGAGGTTTATAAAATCATGAGGGGCATGGATAGGGTTTTTTTTTCCTTTATTCATTCATGGGATGAGGACATCGCTGGCCAGACAGCATTTATTGTCCCTCCCTAATTGCCCAGAGGTCAGTTCAGAATCAACCACATTGCTGTGGGTCTGGAGTCACATGTAGGCCCGACCAGGTAAGGATGGCAGTTTCCTTCCCTAAAGGGCATTAGTGAACCAGGTGGGTTTTTCCTGACAATCAACAATGGATTCATGGTCATCATTAGACTCTAAATTCTAGATATTTATTGAATTCAAATTCCACCTTCTGCCATGGCATGATTCCAACCCAGGTCCCCAGAATATTATCTGGGTCTCTGGATTAACAGTCCAGTGATAATACCACCAGGCCATCGCCTCCCTGATTAGCCAAAATCTTTTCCCCAGGGTAGGAGAGTCCAAAACTAGAGGGCATAGGTTTAAAGTGACAGGGACCTAAGGGGCAACTTTTTCACGCAGAGGATGGTGAGTGTTTGGAATGAACTGCCAGAGGAAGTGGTGGAGGCTGGTACAATTACAACATTTAAAAGGCATCTGCACGGGTACATGAATAGGAAGGGTTTAGAAGGATATGGGCCAAATGCTGGCAAATGGGATTAGATTAATTTAGGATATGTGGTCAGCATAGATAAGTTGGACTGAAAGGTCTGTTTCTGTGCTGTACATCTCTATGACTCGGTAAGAGCAAGGATTTACAGGGATATGGGCCAAATGCTGGCAAATGGGATTAGATTAATTTAGGATATATGGTCAGCATGACTGATTGGACTGAGTGGTCAGTTTCCACGCTGTACGTCTCTATAATTCTGAGTCTATGAAATGAATGAACATCACTCTCACCTTGACTATTGCAATGACCCCTAGCTCGCCCCAACCCCACATTCACACATCCCAACCTCACAATCATGGCACAGTCTATATGCATTGGGTTTCCAAACCCTCTGAATAAACGCCTCCCTGGATGACTTTGGTTTCTTATCTCTGCATTCAGAAGCTCTCTTTGACCTCGAGCCCATATTAAAAGGACCTGGAATAAAAAGCTAGTCTAATGGTAACGACATAACTATTGTCAATCATTGTAAAGATCCAACTGATTGACTAATGTCCTTTAGGGAAGGAAATCTGCATCTTTACTCATCTGACCTACATAGAAACGTCGAAAATAGGAGCAGGCCATTCAACCCTTCGAGCCTGCTCCACCATTCAACATGATCATGGTTGATCGTCCAACTCAGTCCCCTGTTCCTGCTTTCTCCCCCATGAATGTGACTCTAGACTCACAGCAATATGCTTGACTCTTAACTGCCCTCTGGGCAATTAGGGATGAGTGGTCAGTGCTGGTCCAGCCTATGGTGTGCCCATCACATGAGTGAGTGTTATAAATAGTGCCTCCCCTCATTTTGAATCAGTCAGCAATGCTCTTTCACCAAGGAACTGTTCCACAAATGTGAGTTGCTGATGTCATTTGTTTTCGCTGCTTGTCATTGTACTGGAAGGTAAAGGCATCGATGTTCCAAATAGACACTTCAAGTGCAAAGAGGTTATTTTTTAAAAATGTCTTACTGCCTTTCTTTCCTCTGAAAGGCCATCCCCCTGATCAGTGCAAGCACACAGACTAAGCCATTCCTTCCATCTATCCCAGCTTTGTGACATTACTAAAATGCAGATCATCTCAAAACAAAGCTACTGACACGAGCCGAACACAACACCAATTATTTTTCTGCTGTTACCCAATCCCCCAGTAAGTAAATCACCTGACTTACCTCATTTTCCCTGCTCCTGTGGGGAGATTTTATCATTGTGAAGCTCTCTCCCTGCTTTCATCATTCCCTTCCTAGCGTGTAGCTTGATAATGCATCTTTTCCGCCACTCATTATTAATCAGCAGCCCTTTCCAACCAAGTTATTTTATTCTTAAAAGACCAAGTGACCACTGGATTTAGCCCTCAGTCTTCTTTGAAACTCAACAAAGACTCACAGTCCCCAACAAAGTAATTGTAATTGGTCAAAAATGAACTCAAACTCATAATCCCAGCGATTAAGGGCAAAGTAGCCTGTGAAATTAGGGGTGATTAGAGGGGATTTCTTCAGGGCCAGAGAGATTGCTTCAACATTCAATCAGGACAGCACGGTGGCTCAGTGGTTAGCACTGCAGCCTCACAGCACCAGGGACCTGGGTTCGATCCCACCCTCGGGCGACTGTGTGTGTGGAGTTTGCACATTCTCCCCGTGTCTGCGTGGGTTTCCTCCAGGTGCTCCGGTTTCCTAACACAGTCCAAAAGATGTGCAGGTTAGGGTGGTTTGGCCATGGGAAATGCAAGATGAGGGGAGTGGGCCTGGGTGTGCTGCTCTTCAGAGGGTTGGTATGGATGTGATGGGCCAAATAGCCTGCTCCAACACTGTGGGGATTCTATAAATGTGAGGCTTACCCGTAAAATAGAAGAATGGCATCTGTACAGCACTATTCCTTAACCTGGATTTGCCCAAGAGTAGAGTCATACAACTGCACAGCATGGAAACAGACCCTTCGGCCCAACTCATCTATGCTGACCAGGTATCCTAAATTAATCTAGATCCATTTGGCCCATATCCCCTAAACACTTCCTATTCAAACACCCATCCAGATGCCTTTGAAATGTTGTAATTGTACCAGCCTCCTCCACTTCCTCTGGCAACTTGTTCCATACACGCACCACCCTCTGCATGAAAAAGTTGCCCCTGAGGTCTGTTTTGAATCTTTCCCCTCTCACCTTAAACCTATACCTTCTAATTTTGGACTCACCTACCCTGGGAAAAAATGCCTTGGCTATTTACTCTATCCATGCCCCTCATGATTTTATACACCTCTATAAGGTCTCCCCTCAGCCACCGATGCTCCAGGGAAAATAGCCCCAGCCTGTTCAGCTTCTCCCTATAGCTCAAACTCTCCAACCCTGGCAACATCCTTGTGAATTATTCCTGAAACCTTTCAATTTTAACAACATCTTTCTTATAGCAGGGAGACCAGAATTGAATGCTGTATTCCAAAAGTGGCCTAACCAATGTGCTGTACAGCCGCAACATAACATCCCAACTCCCATACTTGATGCAATGACCAATAAAGGCAAGTGTGCCAAATGCCTTTTTCACTATCCTGTTGTCCTGCAACTCCACTTTCAAGGAACCATGCAACTGGACCCCTATACTTCTTTGTTCGGCAACATTCCCCAGGACCTTACCATTAAGTGTATAAATCCTGCCCTGTTTTGCCTTTCCAAAATACAACACCACCCATTTATATAAATTAAACTCTATTTGCCAATCCTTGGCCCAATGGCCCATCTGATCGAGGTGTACTTTCCAGCCAATGAACTACTTTGGAAGTACGGTCACTGTTGTAGTGTAGGGTGCACAGGAAGCTCCCACAAACAACAAGGTGACAACAGCCAGAGATATTCTGATGGTGACTGAGGGGTAAATATCAATCAGAAAATGAGGGGAGATCTCATTCATTCTTCTTCGTCTTCGTCTTCTTCTTCTTCAAGAGTGCAATGGGCCCTTCTCTTGACGTTTTAACAGCTTATCTAAAAGAATGCATTTCTGTCAGTGCAGCACTCCCTCAGTACTGCATTGGAGTATAAACCCAGAGCTTCGTGCTCAAGTCTCCAGAGTGGGGCTTGAACCCACAACCTGATCATGCAGGCTCTAGAGTGGAATCATTCCTGACATTTCAGCAACTGGAGCCCTCCCAGCTCTGTGTTAATCAAGACTCACTTGATTTTGGCTCCAAGCACCTAACACTGTTTCAAGATATTTTCTAACCACACATTTCTGGAGTGGGTGGGACTTGAACTCGGGGCTCCTGGCTCAGAGGTAGGGACATTACCACTCCGTCAGGAGCAGCATCCAACTCGCTTAATGAGATTGCCTCTTAGAAGATCAAGGATTTGCATCCAGGTACTGCAAGAAGCCAGGGGTAAATTAACTCACTGACAGGTGAGAAATGAAAGGTTGGTTTGCCAGTTACACAGCATCTTACACAGTTTGGCAGATTTAGGGATGTAAAGAAGGATTTTGGAATGAACAAAGGTTAATAGTTTCATAATTGAAAATGTAAAGGTGCAAGAAAGGTCAGCCATGCTGACAAAAAGTTTTCTGTTGTTTGGAACGTGACCTTGCTACAAAATATATAGAAACGAAATAGGAATACAAGTTTGAGAGAGACAAAAAAAATTAAAATACTGCCTCAACAAAGAAAATAGGTTTAATATGAACTAATTGACCCAGATCCATTAGTACATAATGGACATTTATGAATTTAAACAGACTGTAATGCATTTCAAACCTGGAATATAATTTTGCTGATTTCATTTGTAAAGCAGAGGAAAGATTTGCGTTGTCTAGGTTTCTGTTTGTTGATCAGTTTCTGGGTGTGATTGATAATATTAATAAAGCATGCTATATTACCAAGCTGGTCCTCTATCATTACAAAATGTTGCTTAAACAAATAATGACTTCAACAACTAAGCTGGAAGAAGGTATTATTCCTCGTGTCAAACATAATCCCGGGGCTGTGACAATATTTATCTTTTCTCATGAATTAAAGGTTTTAATTACTTTGCTTCAGGGACCATTTCTAACTTGTCTGCTCCCTCCCTGCTCTGGATTCCATCCTTCATTATTCTTTGTGACATTCTGGGCACATCTGTAACATGCAGCTGAATGCTAAATGGCCCACAGTGTCCAAAGACACCCAGGCTAGGGTGGGTTAGCCATGCCAAATTGCCCATTGTGTCCAGGGATGTGCAGGACTAGGTGGGTTAGCCATGGGAAATGCAAGGGTAGCAGGGTGGGTCTGGTTGGGGTGCTCTTTGGAGGGTCAGTGGAGACTCAATGGGACGAATGGCCTGCTTTCACGCTGTAGGGCTTCCATGACAATCAAAAACTTGACTTGATTTGATTTGATTTATTGTTGTCACATGTAACTAAGTACAATGAAAACTTTTGTTTTCTGAGCAGCATAGACAGATCATAACACACAAGGGCATACAGATCATAGGGTGCTCAGAAGTCAAAATTATCCCTATCTTGTTTTAAGCATGTACCTCCTCTGACTTGTTCACATTTTGAATTAACAGAGGTCGGTAGGGTTGGGGTGGGGGAAATAGGGAGGAGTCTGAAAATTAGGGAAAAGAAAAACTTACATTCATAAAATGTCCTTCACAACCCCAAGATGTCCCAAAGCATTTTACAAATAATGAGAAAGACAATGTTTTAATCAGGTGGCAGTCAAGGTATTTGGGGAAAAGCCAGGAAAATGGAACTGAGGATTATCAGATCAGCCATGATGTCACTGAATGGCAGAGCAGACTCGATGGACTGAATGGCCTCCTTCTGCTCCTACAAGCTTACAAACAAGAAACAAGAGAGTGCCACTGTGTCATATGGTCTTGTTCATTCATCAGTCAGGGAAAACATCCCATTTATATCCATCTGTCATGCTCCTGTATAATTTTTTTTTTAAGTTTTAACAAAGTCACCTTCCAATTTCCAAACTCCTGGCGGATATAAATCCAGTTTCCTCAATCTTCCCACATAAAACAATCCCAGGGATTATCTTGGTGAACCTCCATTGCGGTCCCTCTAAGGCAAGTATATCTTTCCTTAGACAAGGAGAAACTGTACACAGTGCTCCAGATAAGATCTCACCATGGCTCTGTACAATTGCAGCAAGATATTTTTACTTCTGTCCTCATATCCCCTTGAATTGAATGTCCACGTACCAAGGACCAAACACCAGCAGGAAAGGCCAAGAAATGTTGTGGTCCCTTAAATTGTAGCAGTTAGGAATCTGTTGATACTGCCTTTACCTCTAAATCAAAAGATTCAAGGCTCAGATTCCAGACCAGGGTTCCACCACATAGATTAGGGGTGGAGTTGGCCTAACGGTACTGTTGCTTAATCTATTAATCCAGAGACCCAGGTAATATTCTGGGACAACTGGGTTCAAATCCTGCCATGGCAAATTCTTAAAAAAAAAATCCAGAAGTAAGAGTCTAATGATGGCCATGAAACCATTGTCAGTTGTTGGGAAAAACCCATCTGGTTCATTAACATCCTTTAGGGAAGGAAACTGCCATCCTTACCTGGTCTGGCCTACATGTGACTCCAGTCCCAGAGCAACATGGTAGACTCTACGCAATTAAGGATGGGCTCAGCCAGCAATGCCCACATCCCGTAAATGAATAAGCAAAAGTTAAGGCTGAGGTTCTAATGCAGCACTGAGAGAGGACCACACAGTTGCAGCTGCTGCCTTTCAGATGTTGAAAGGAAGCCCACTCTTTTGGTGGATGCCAAAAAGATCCTATAGCATTATTTCAAAGAAAGGTAGATGAAATATTCCTGGAGCCTTGCTACAATTGACCCCCACTAACTGCACAAACACTAGATTATTTGGCCATTCCATTAATATTTTTTGCTGAATACAATTAGTTGCTGAGTGTTCTATATTATGACAGGGGCTACACGTCAAAAAGTGCTTCATTGACTGTAAAGCTGTTTGAGAGATCCTAGTCATCAAAACCACAGTGTAGATGCAAGTCTTTTTTAACCAAATGCCTAATTCAGTCTGAATAGCTAATTTGACATCAAACCATGCACAAGAAGAAAGATTAAAATAAAGTGGGAGAGGGAGATAAAAGACACAGAAAGGGAATGTTGAAGAAAAACGTGTTCAAAAATGTTTCTTTTTGAAGTTGTCCCAGGGATAATTAAAATCTGAGGGAATGAGGCCCTACATGAAACAAAGGGTGGTACAGTGGCTCGGTGGTTAGCACTGCTGCCTCATTGCACAAAGGACCCCCGTTTGAGTCCACACTTGGGCAACTGTCTGTGTGGAGTTTGCACATTCTCCCCGTGTCTGCATGGGTTTCCTCCGGCTGCTCTGGTTTCCTCCCACGGTCCAAAGATGTGCAGGTTAGGTGGATTGGCCATGCTAAATTTCCCTATAGTGTCTAGGGATGCGCAGGCTAGGTGGATTAGCCATGGGAAATGCAGGGATAGGGTATGGGGGGTGGTTCTGGATGATATGCTCTATAGGCGGTCAGTGTGGACTTAATGGACCGAATAGCCTGTTTCCACACTGTAGGGATTCTATGAAATTTTACTGTGGGAGAGTAGTTATATTTATCATGGTGTTAAAAATTCATTTGCAATGGAATGTGAATCCCCTAACATTAATTATTTTTGGTGTGTTGTTGTGTGGTAACTTTGCTGGGTAAGTTCAGCAGACACGGCAACATCTGTAAACGGAAATCAGAATTAACGTTTTGGCTCCAGTGACCTTTCCTGAGAAGGATCTGAGTTCTGAGGATGAGTGGCTCGATCTGAAACGTTAACTCTGATTTCTGTTCAGAGATGCAGCCAGGTCTGCTGAGCTTTTCCGGCAATTTCTGTTTGCGTTTCTGATTTACAGAATCCCATTGTTCTTTCGGTTCATATTCGAACTTTGTTCCCTTTATACGGTTCAGTTTCAAGTAACTCAGATTAATACTGTTCTACCAAAGCACTTGAAGGAACTGGGTATCTTGGACAACAATGTCTGGATTTCTGCCTTTAACTGCGTGTGTGGACTGTGAAAGTTGATGCCTGATTAACACTATTGTAATGGTCAGTGCTGATTGCCTCACAGTTCTCTTTATCTCAAAATCCAGGTCTGTAACATCTCAAAAGAAGGTGACATAATCTCGCTAGGATTTTAATGAGAACAGCAATGAAGAAGGAGACTAACTGAGCATCTCTCTAAAATTTCGAGAATTATCTGCAATTCTCTCTGATCATTCTTACTCTGCAACCATATATAGATGATTTAAATGAATAACCGATTTAATATTGATCAAATAGCACGAGATTATGGAATCAGAGTTGAGTGTGAATTGTTACACAACATCAAATTGTTGTGTCTCACAGCGTACTGCAACCTGAATGTGTTCTGTGGATTTTAAAAGGAGCCTGTTTTGCTGAGATGACTCTCACAGCAGCCACTTCAAAATGATCAGAAGCGTTTACCTGCTCACACTACAGGAATCATGCCCTCCTCCAATGTAGTAACCCCCATCATATTCACAAATGTCAAGTGTCCTAACTTCCTTGAACACTAATATTCTACTGTGTTCTCTGAGCAAAGTAAATGCACCTGCAGCAGAGGCCGAATTCCAAATTGTTCACTGCATTTACATCATTGTCGTAGTCCGAGTTAAGTTCTGCGAGGGCATATTTGAAATCTTTAGAACGGAAAAATAACACAGCTGTGACCTGGTTATTGAGCTAAAACCATAGGTTTAGGACAACACAAAGCAACAAATTATCCTGAAATGTGATGACAAAAGCTGGCTATATTATCAGATGAATGCTGAAGGCATTTTTCTGTTTGCTATTCCTACAAAGACATTGGCCCATTTGCAACAATGAATAGGAGAGCATCTACATAAATTTATCAACAAGTCTGCGTTATTGTTTCCACTCAGGTTTAATGAGTTAACTGTTGCTAATTGAAATAACTCCACAGAGGCTGGTATCCCCTTACAAGCTCACCCTTTATACGTTATTCATTCATGGGATGAGGGCATCGCTGGCTAGGCAGCATTTATTGCCCATTCCTAATTGCCCAGAGGGCAGTTAAGAGTCAACCACATTGCTGTGGGTCTGGAGTCACGTGTAGCCCAGACTAGGTCAGGATGGCAGTTTCCTTCCCCAAAGGACATTAGTGGACCAGATGGGTTTTTCCGATAATCGACAATGGATTCATGGCCATCATTAGATTCTTAGCTCCAGATATTTTATTGAATTCAAATTCCACCATCTGCTGTGGCGGGATTCAAACCCAGGTCCCCAGAACATTATCTGGGTCACTGGATTAACAGTCCAGTGATAATGCCACTAGGCCATTGCCTCCCGAACGAACTCATCCTATATTTACCCAATACTGCCTCAATCAGAGTCAGCATCTCTGACACTCACCCTTTTTATCTGTCAGCTAGGGCTCCCTGATGGGACCAGATGAACAGCCCCAATCAGGGAGCTCATGTTCTACAAGGTCCAGCTGACTAACCTTGTTACAGTCACTACACTAACATCATGTTTAGACCCATTAAGTTCAACAAACTAAATTACGTGTCAATATGACTTCAGTATTGTTGTGTGATCATAGAATCCTATGGTGTGGAAGCAGGCCATTCAGCCCACTGAGTCCAGACCAACCCTCCAAAGAGAATCTCACCCAGACCAAACACCCCAACCCTATCCCTTTAACTCCGCATTTCCTCACGGATAACTCATCTAACCCGCACATTCCTAGAACACTATGGGTAATTTAGCATGGCCGATCCATCTAACCTACACATCTTTGGACTGTGGGAGGAAACCGGAGCACCCGGAGGAAACTCACGCAGACACAGGGAGAATGTGCAAACTCCACACAGACAGTCATCCGAGGGTGGAATCGAACCCGGATCCCTGGCGCTGTGAGGCAGCAGTGCTAACCACTGAGCCACCGTGCCACCCTCATTGCATTACAGAAATAAATATATGGAATTTATCACCTCCATCCCTCATATTTTCCAATGCCTTGGCCGCCCAGTTGATCCCATGCCTCCACTTTTAAACTCTCTTCTGTGTTTGCAAACATCTCCATGACCTCCCTTTTCCAGCCCTCCACCCCCACCACCCCCACTACCACCCACCATTTGACCATATCTGTCACCAAGATTGACATGATGACATAAGAAATTGGGCAGGAATAGGCATTTAGCCCTTGCAGCTTGCACTACCATACTATAACATCATGATTGATCTGGTCCCTAGCCTCAACTCATCTTCGAGCCAGCTCCTCATAGTTCTCAACTCCTCGGCATTTCAAAAATCTATCCACCTCCTCTTTAAATACTTTTGAGTTTCTGGTCAATGGTCACCCAGGTTGATGTTGATAGTTGAGGATTCAGTGGTTGTAATGCTACTGAATGTCAAGGGGCGGTGGTTGGATTTAGATTAATAATTTGTTCTTACTCCAGTAATCCCCGAACCCCAGGTAATGGTCTTGGGGAACATGGGCTCAAATCAATTTAACTGCAATTAATTAGAGAAAAGCCCGGTCTCAGAAGCAATGATGAATGTGAAATTAAGAACTTAGGACAGTACAGCACAGTACAGGCCCTTCGGCCCACGATGTTGTGCCGACCTATTATCCGAAATTGTTGTTGATTGATTAATGTTCAAATGTTTACTTCAGGGAAAGGAACCATACGTCCTTACCCAGCCTGGCCAAAACGGGAGTCCAAATCCTCCAATTCTGAAGAAGGGTCTAGGCCCGAAACGTCAGCCTTCCTGCTCCTCTGATGCTGCTTGGCCTGCTGTGTTCATCCAGCTCTGCGCCTGGTTATCTCAGATTCTCCAGAATCTGCAGTTCCTACTATCTCCTCAGCGATATGGTTGACTCCTAACTGCCCTCTGAAATGGTCAGACAAGTTGCTCAGTTCAAGGGCAATTAGGGATGAGTGGCAAATGCTGGCCCAGCCTGTGATGCCCACATTCCATGAAAGAGTAAAACAAAATATGGGAGCGCCATCCTTTTTGATAAATAGGAGCTCACTTTTGAAACGATAAATTATTATTCGGCCTGAGTCATGGTTTATCATTTTAACAAGCAGCATTTTGACTCATGGATGGAAGGGGCTGCATTACTTTCCCTTCCAATTAGTTTCGATTTAGACCCCCTTGACTTTGCTTTTTTTAGGCAATTGTCGCTTCTAACTTATTTGTTACTTGTTTGTTCAATTTGTCAAATGGGTGACTTGGTGATGGTTTGTTTCAAGAAGGAATAAAGCATTTTGGTTCCCCCAGAAGGTTGGAGGTTGGTGTCATTCAGAAGGAAGAGGGAAAATTGCCGAGGAAATAAAGTGACGCGAACTGAAATGAAAAGCAATCAAGTGTGGCAGGGAACAAGTGAATCACTGCTAAGGACATGGCCCTCCTGATGAAAAGTGACAAGACTCAGCGTAGGATTGCATCCGCCTCCATGGTACCACTTGTCAGTTGGCAAGCCCAGAAGGGATTAATGAGACGGATGAGTAATAACAGCAAGAAGAAAAAAAATCACCAAGCAAATAAAGAGAAAAGAACTGCATCTCTACCATTAAGTCTAAAGGGGCCACAGCGCTGAAATATTCCCTCAATGTAATGAGAACTAGCTGGAAGTAGCGGACTTTATAAGGTCTAACAAAGTGCTTCATTTTTATAGCACCTTGGTTGGACCCAACCTGGAATGCTAGTTTCTTTATCTCAGGGAAGATCTTATTGCCACAGAGAGAGTTTGGTGAAGGCTTGTACCCGGGGTTGGGGGGACTGTCCTTGGAAGGGGGATTGGGCCAGCTTGGGCCTTAGCATTTGGAAGAATGAGAGGAGATCTCATTGAAGTTGAAAGGGATGGACAGGGTAAGTACAGGTAAGGTGCTTCACCTGGGTGGGGAATCTAGAACCAGGGGACACAACTTAAGAATTTTCTCCAGGTGAGGAGAGACTTCTTCACTCAGAGGGTGGTGAATTTTTGGAATTCTCTGCCCCAAAGGGCTGTGGGAGCTCAGTCCCTGAGTATGTTTAAAGTGCAGGTTGATGAATTTCTGAATGCAAGTGGGGTAGATGATTACAGGGGGAGTGTGGATAAAAGTTGGTAAGACCATGAGAAATAGGAACAGGAGTAAACCAATCAGCCCCTCAAACCTGTTCCGCCATGTAATAGGATCATGGCTAATCCATCACTCCTCACATCCAGTTTCCCACCCTTTCCCCATACTCCTTGATTCCCTGACTGATCAGGAATCTATTTATCTTAACCTTAAATCTACACGAGGACTCTGTCCCCTCAGCGTGCTGTGGCACAGAGTTCCAAAGACTCACAATGTTCTGAGAGAAGAAATCCCTCCTCATCTCAGTCTAAAATTGGCGCACCTTTATTCTGAGACTATGCCCTCTGATCCTAGACTCTCCCTTGAAGGGAGTCATCCTCTCAGCACTTACCCTGTCAAGCCCCTTAAGAATCTGATGTGTTTCAATGAGATCACCTCTCATTCTTCTAAACTGCAGCGAGTTGAGACCCAACCTGTTTAGCCTTTGCACATAAGACAACCCCTCCACATCAGGGACCATTTTAGTGAACATTTGCTGAAGTCATTGAAATGTTCGGCCAGTCATGACGACCAGACAGGCTGAGTGGCCTACTCATGTTGCTTTGTTCTGAATTGTGAAGGTTCTCTTCACCTTGTTGAGCATCAGCATACCAGCACTAAGAGAAACATTGAAACTCTGACATTGGCATTGCTATTTGAAGGGATACAATGATTAGACAGCAAATATCTTATTTAGTATCCATTCCATACAGGCAGTGATCAATTTAAACTATCACCTTTGCCTTTGGTCACTGTCTATATTCAAGCAAACCCATAAGGCTGAATCAAGCCAAACATTATCCATGACCATCTCAATAATCCCAGCCCATCCCCTACAATCATCACTGTGT
>NW_025966768.1:12393-31866 GCF_021869965.1 Rhincodon typus | reverse complement strand
CAATAAATCATTGCTCATGTTCACAAAGATCATCACAGGAATAGTAAGAACCAATTAAACATTCATCTTTTCCTTCCAATTTGTATAATTTCAGAGGGCAACACTGACAGTGCTGACATACTTGCATAAAGGAACATTGACACTGGAGTCACAATAACAAACTTTGTTGTCAAGCAGTGCAAAATGGGTCAGGTTGAACTTGCTTCGATTCTTAGTCAAGGGTCTTGATTTTATAAAGCCTTACATCGATAGAATTCTGTGTGTGTGTATGCTTTCAGTCTGAACAGTCACAGTGGCAGTTGCCCTCATTTGATTCCCCTGTCCTGCCCTGTTCTCAATGAACTCAACAGATGCCAACCTGTCCCTTGCTATGGATTTTCCTGAGACAGAGATGGGAATAGAGTGGCAGGTAAACTAACTTATTGCTCCATGTTGCGCTGCGCATTCCCAATTCTCACAACAGCTGGGAGTTGTTCATGGAATCTGTCACTCCAGTTGTCTGTTGGTGCTACTGTTGTCCTCTACCGAGATATACTTAAAGATAGCCTCCTCAATGTCCACGTGCAGCAAGAGTGCTACATTTAGACTTGGGCTCACTAAGTGGCAAGTAACATGTATGCCACACAAGTGCCAGGTAATGACCACCTCAATGAGAGAGAACCTCATTGTATCCCCTTGAGACTCAATGACATTGCTATCCATTATCAACATCCCAAGGGTTCTGTTGACCAGCAACTGAAGTGGACCACGCGTTTAATCACTGTGCCAAATGAGCTGGGAATCCTGTGGTAACTCACCTCCTGACTCTCCAATGTCTGACCACCACTTACAACACACAAGTCAGGTTTGCGATGTAATAAGCCCATTTCCCTGGATGAGTATGAACTAAGTGCATACCTCCAACAACACAGGATGGGTGCATACCTCCAGCACAGTCTAGGGACTCCAAGCCCATTCCCACAGCTCCCACTGCTGCTCTTGCAGAGATCAGTTCATTTGTTACAAACCAGGAATAAAGCTGGAACCATCCTGACCTGCCAGATTCTTTCCCAAATCAGATGATACATCTCCCCACTACCTCAGGAGATGTAGTTAACATGCATTGATATTAGGGTTCCCCACCCTGGTAACGGTGTGTCAGATTAGATAACAGTTAACAGATGGTGCAATGTCAATGACATTATTTGATAGCATTGACATTGAGATTTATTTCATTCTATAGGACAGAGATTTAACAAAACATTTGCATCAGTTATATATTCAGGTTTTTGAAATGCAGAGTTTGCTTGTCCTTGATTATGCTGCTGCGGGACCAATATAGTAGTTCACTTTATTTTCAGAAATAAGAATCCAAAATATTCACAATTTCTAAGATGCAGATATACTGTTGCACCATGCAGGCTATAATCAGGATACATAATGTGAATTGCTCCAGATTGTTGGAAGACACTGATACCATTCGAAGAACAATGGAATTGCAGTACGTTCCAAGCATTTATTGCAACATCCGACTAATCCCCATATAGCAGCAAATTTCCTTTCTCTTGCTAAACACCAAGAGGAGGTAAGTGAACACAAATGTTAGGAGTAGCAGGTTCAATGCACAATTCTGTGGGTTAATTTCTCTAACCACCCCACTGCCACACCATCACCATGATGCCTCACTCCCCAGGCATACACACACACACTCACACACACACACTTAAATTCCTTAATATGTTCTTCAGCCACCATCACCCAAATGGATCCTGGATTCTGATACTGCACCACAGGGCACCAGAGCGTTATGGAAAACAATCTATGACATTGTCCATAACTTTCTTATGACCTGGAGTGACTGAAATTACCGACAGCCCACTTCTGCATAATGGTGATTGCTTGCAAAGACTTTTCACTAACTTAGTATCAGAAGCAGATGAGATCTAGAGGTACTTCACAGCACTAAAGGAAGGCACAATTTAAACACGGCTTGCAAAATAGTGGTAGGTACAGAATAATGGAATTTATTCCTCACTAGGCTACAACCCCACTGATAGCAGTAATCTTCTATTAGCTCAGGCACATTGAAGGGCTCCTGTCCAGGCACACAGTATCCAACTTGGACTATACGCCTGTAATCAGGGATCACACCATGGCAACCAAAAGTGGAGGCAATTGCCCCATGCCTAACTCAGAGGGCTGAAGGCAAATCTCTCAATCCCAATTCCAGCTGAGATCAATGGACACAACAATGACTAAAGAATCCAATGACAGAAATCACTGGTCTGTCTGGTTTGAAGTCACATTTTCTCAGCAGCATTTCAATGGTCAGCATGTCTGGAAAAAGAAACAGAATTAATGTATCGAGTACGATATGACAGGGAAATGAAACATTAACTCTGTTTCTCTCTCCACAGATGCAGTCAGACCTGCTGAGTTTCTCCAGCAGTTTGTTGCTTTCGATTTTCAGATTTCCATCATCAGCTGTATTTTGTTTTTAATTCAATGGTCAGCTCCTGATTCACGACAGGATCTGACTGGAGACGATCCCCTCATACTCTGCTTATCATGGTAACTTATCATGGACAGAATGATAATCCCTATATTATGACAGGGATTCTACTTCAAAAGTACTTCATTCACTGGAAAGAATTTGACTTCTCTTGAGGACATGTAAAGCCATAGAGTCATACAGCATGGAAACAGACCCTTCCGTCCAACCAGTCCATGCCGACTATAATCCCAAATTGAACTAGTCCCACTTGCCTGTGCTTGGCCTAGATCCCCCCCAATCTTTCTTATTCATGTACTCATCCAAATGTCTGTTAAATGTTGTAATTGTACCCACATCCACCACTTCCTCTGGAAGTTCATTCCACATATGAACCACTCCCTGTGTAAAAAAGGTGAGTCTTTATTTCTGGTGCTTGTCGTGCCACCTCACAAACAAACACGCACAACCACTCTTTACCAGGTGGAGAGATGGTGGAATACTGGTAATGTCATCAAACTAGAAATCCAGGGTCCAGGCTGGAGATAGGGATTCAAATCACACCACTGAGGCTGGTGGGATTTAAATTCAAATAATATAAGGTGACCACGAAACTATCATCAATTATTGTTAAAAAAAAAACAAACCATCTGTTTCACTAATGTCCTTTCGGGAAGGAAGCCTGCTGTCCTTACCTGTTCTGGGCTATATGCAATTCACAGCAATATGGTTGGCCTTTAACTGTTGTCAACGGCAATTAGGGATGAGCAACAAATGCTGGTCTTGCCATTGATGTTCCCATCCCACGAAATAATCAAGAAAAATAAAGTTGACTTGTCACTTTCAGTTTCAAACCAAACTGGTGTACAGACCGTAAGGATTATCATACATGATACTGGTAGATACTTCTACACGGCAGAGGCTTCTCCTTAAATGTGTCTGTCAAATGAATGACCAGATGCAAAGAGATTTTTATCAGATTAAGAGGAAGGTGTGGCTTCTTCCAGGTGCTGCAAAAATATCAATCTTAATGAGCACCGTACAACAAATCAGAAGCCTTTTATTGGGGTGAGAAAAAAGTACGTCAAGCATTTAAATGTTGTGTCAAGAGTAAAGTTCAGTCTGTGCACACACGGCCCAATTAATCAGCAAGATTGGCAAGCTAATTCAACTGCATTTGATCTCGTCAACCAATATCTAAGTCATCTCTCAAGATGCTGAGATTGTATGCAAATACTTGGAAGGTAATAATTATTTGTCTTTAAAAATATACAACTGCATAACCTTATGGCTCTGTGTTCTTCAAGGTAGAGTGAAGATCAAATTCTATAGAGACAAGTCCATGACTAGAAGTTTATCATTCCAGGAGAATGAAGGGAGTGCTGTGTGGTTGTCCTGTGCATGGACCTTTTATTTGGAGGAGATTCCCAAAATCAATCAACCTTATAGCACATTCTGTGTAAATGTTGATGGGCAATCCAGACTTTGTAGCAATGGTCTGTTGTCTCTGATTCAGAAAGTAATGCGGTAGAGCTTGTTACAGAGACTTCAGCCCATCCTTTAAACTGTCACTCATTTGCAGCACTGACAGAACGGAAGATTTTCAGTCATGACTTCAAGCCCTAGCCCCATAAAATGGATGTTTGTCCCCACCAAGTCAGGTCTACAGTTTGACTAAGTGAAAATACATTAGTTGGGTTGTGTATTTTAACACCCTTTGGGATACTGAGGCAATCAGTAGCTAGTTTATTGTTAAATCAGCAGCACATAATTGGCACCTAAATTCTTTTCTGGTCCAACAATTTTTTTTTGTCTCCTTTTTGTTTGCTTTATTTGGGTTAATTGATGAATGGAAATAATAATGTCTCTGTTTGAAGTACACTGTAAAACCCTACTTGAGGAACAAACTTTTCAAAGTAGTTTTACTTGATCCAACTAGCTAGTACCAAAACACACCAGTTAAAAAAGTCCTGTCTCTCCCACACATCAATAGGATATTCCCCAAAGCATTGACTTCCAAGGGAACAAAGGAGAAAATTAAACCAAATTAAATACAGAGATGCATTTTTTAACATCAAGACTGGGCAACATATCTTCTTTTCCAGCAATTTTGGCCAACATCTGTTGCATTAAACAACTACAAAACTAAACTAATTTAAAAGCCGCAATGCATAACATTAACTGAAATTTCATACCAGGAACAAAGTTTTTTCTTTAAAAATGTAAAATAATGCAGAGCAGGATTACAGAATAAATTGTCAGTTTCCACTCCAATTGTTAATATCTCAATTGCAGTACTTTCAATAGCAATTCACAGAGTTGATTTTTTTTAAGCTGGAAAATCTATTTGTCATGTATAGTTGATGAGGAGGATCATGGGCTGAAGCCAATGATCAGATTTCAGCACAATATGACAGGCAAATTTTGAAATCTTTTCGTGCCCTTGGCATTTCCACAGTAACCATTTACACTTCCTAAGGACTATCCTTCAACTCTTTACATGGTCCTTCACCATTGCCTTTTGCCTTGCTCCATCAACCCTTTTGTCTTTCATTGGACCCCTAACCTTGACCTGTCATAGTCGTTCCTTTTTACCTTTCTCTGCTTCACATATTTGCTTAAAAAAGGTGCCCATTGCAAACATTGAAGACAAAATATCACCAACCTCATATGTTAACTCCAATTTCTCGCTCTACAAATATGGTCTAAATTCCTGTGTATTTCTTTGTTTTTATTTCAAATTGCTAGCATCTGCAATACTTTGCTCTCGAGGACATGATTGCCACCAACTCTTACAGTCAAAATCGTCTGTTAAGCACTTACAGCAATGATAATTAGAAACTAAGTTAATAGGCTGATTTTACTGAGAAAATAATGGTGTGTGAACAACAGATTCAATTAATGACATGCAAATCAGTAACTAATCTGTAGTAAGGAAGGGACAGTGAACATCAGCACAAGTTGCTGGCTACTGGACATCTCTGCATCCTTACCTTTGTGAAAGTAACATTTGTCCTTAACCTCCCTTTCCATTTTACATACATCATTCCTATTTAAGTTAGTGCAGCGTCAAGTCTAACAAGCAAGAGCTTAAGTATCCTTTAAAGAATGTGATCGTTGTGAGGAGCTGTCAATCGACCTCTTGCTCAGGAAGTAAAACAATCTTTTTAAAAAAAATGTGTAGTTATGTTCTATCAAATTGTTGCTGGAGCATTAAATTTAAACATATAACATCCTTTTTTACACTTCTACTTTGTCTTATTCAATCTTTCTTTCCTTCCCTCATTGCCTGCTTTGAGATCCAAGTCCCCCACCATTTAAACCTTGGTTAAGGAGATACATATTTGGACTGGATGCTCACTAAAGTCACAGATGCCCCATTGTCAGCTCACACCCCCAGCATCTTTTGGGGCAAAGTTCCTCAGACCTGAATGAAACCAAAACAGAAATTGCTGGAGAAACTTAGCACGTTTGGCAGCATCCATGCAGAGAAGGCAGAATTAACGTTTCAGTTCCAGTGACGCCTCTGGACACGAATCGCTCACTTTGCTTTCTCTCCACAAATGCTGCTCGACCTGCTGAGTTTCTCCAGCGATTTCTGTTTTGGTTTCAGATTTCCAGCATCTGCAGTTCTTTGTATTAATATAGCACAGTGAGGAAACCTGAGCCTTTGTAATGACTCCACTCTCACTGTGTCACAAAAGCCGATTTTACGACAGAAAGCAACATAAACTCAAGACACGAGGGTAAAGGGAAGCAACTGCTCGGAGTCAGCCGTGAGGAATAACCTAAGTTAGAAAAGATATAAGGAGTATGTTCAAGAAAGAGCGAGCTTACAGTTACAAGGAATCGTTCAGGAGATCACAAAGCACTTTTTGTGGTGTGGATAGCGTTATCACGTAGGAAATGCATCAATTTATTTGCAACAGTGACATGTTGGTTAAGAGGGAAATGTTGGCAAGCGTATTGAGAGGACACCCCTGTTCTTCTTCAGGAAGTGCTGTGGGCTGTTTTATGTCGACACAAGAGGACAGACTGCAGCCATGATTACATAGTCGTCAACAAGTATGGCTCATCCACGCCGTGCAGTCAAGCTTCAGTAATGAAAGGTAAGGGAATAATCATTGACAAAAACTTGCAGACAGCCTTGTCAGGGAATAAAAAGGATATGCAATATTGAAAAAGAAACCAGATTCAACAAAATTTAACAAAGTAGCCAGAACCGCAACATTTACAGCACTTTGACAAGAACCAAACCTTCCAAAGCATTTCATGATAGAGGCTAGGGAAACTAAGTAAACATGGGTTCAGCAAACTGAGTAAAAAGAAATGTGAAAGGCACAATTTTAGAGGCAGCTTTTGAAGGTAGGAGGATAAATGTTCCAATGAAAGGGGTGGGTGAAGCTGCTGAATTCAGGAGTGACAATGAAGGTTCTGTCAATGGTGATAAAATGAGAGGTGGGGTGGGGGTAGTTCCGAATTAGTTTGCAAGGCAAGATATGCAATGAGGCTTTGGGGTAAGAAATGCACCCTGAAAACTGGTCACATATTAACTACCAGGAAAATAAATGTGTTGTTAAACATGACGGTATGTTTCATATTGAAAACAGACAGGAATTAAACAGCCTTTCTAATGTTTCTCCTCATTTTTCAGGAACACATTCTAACTGAAAAGTACAATAAGCTCTATGCACCACGGTCTCTGCATTATTTTTGCAGTCAGGGCCCAACTCATGAGCTTGTCGAACCAATCTTCAGATGTATTCCCCAAGCAGGAGAAGTCTTGTCTTCCAAAGGTCTAACCCTCACCCTATCATGTAAATCACTCCTGCTCATTATTAACAAACAAGAAACAGCTTAAACCCTTCAAATGCAAACCCTACAAAGAATCCAACGCATCAACAAAGCTGTGTAAGCAGCCCAGATTTAACCTCTGCTGATGTGTGTGGCCTAGCCATCTGGTATATGTGGAAATGAGCAATCTGGACTCAGAGGAGACAGTCTTTCAGATTCAGCAAGGATGCTCAGGGATGAATATAAATATTCCCTGACTCGAGAATAACCGGGCATGTAAATGTTCGTGATTTAACCAGTTTTCTCAGAGATAACATCTTCCATAAGTTCCATTCTGTCATCTGAATTCTAACCTGGTGGGCAACAGACAGGACAAAGACTGTAACATTATGTGGGTGTAACTTGCAAAGTTGCAAAGGGCAGTACCAACAAGTTCCAGAAAGGCAGCAGACATGAAGTGACAGGAACGAGTCCTCGTATTCCAAGAGGCATCCAAATTAGAATCTAAATCGATGGGTGTTATCAAATTACAGCTGCAGTAAGAGTAGGGGTACATGGATTAGTCCGATTGTTCCTGAGTTGAATAAAGCAAACGTTATCAATTCCTAATTCATTTCCTTCTCCAAAGAGATTAACTTCATTCGCCTTTTGCATCTGTTGTCCTGCTTCAATTATTGACCGTGATTTCCATACTGAATAAAGCTTCATTATAATACTGCTCAATGAAATAGCCTCCTGAAACTTCAACTATAAAACTGTTGGGCAGATTCTACTGGAATGTAAGTAGATTACATACAATGCCATGTATATGCCAGGTCCCAGAGATTCTGGGGGTGAGAAATAAGGGAAAACTAACTAACTGTTCTCAATAAGGTTATTTAGCTAAGTGGAATCCAAGGAATGGATTACCCAGTTTTTGAGAATTACTATATCTGGCCACGAAGAGGCAGACGATAATATACATCTTACAACTAGTACTTAAAGGGGAGAAGTGTGGGATTGGCAGAGCCGGTGGTGGGAAGTTCAAGAAAAATTTATAAAAGATGGGCAGCACAGTGGCTTAATGGTTAGCACTGCTACCTCACAGCACCAGGGACCCGGGTTCGATTCCACCCTCGGGCGACTGTCAGTGTGGAGTTTGCATATTTTCCGTGTGTCTGTGTGGGATTCCTCCCACAGTCCAAAGATGTGCAGGCTAGGTGGATTGGCCGTGCTAAATTGCCCATAGTGTTCAGGGATGTGTAGATTAGGTGGGTTACAGAGGGATGGGTCTGGGTGGGATGCTCTGAGGGTCAGTGTGGACTTGTTGGGCTGAAGGGCCTATTTCCACACTGTAGGGATTCTCCGATTCTATGACATTAGGGAGCCAGGGACAAGTGTGATATTTTATTCGGTAAAGTGGAGGCAGGAACAAGAATTCTTTATTATGCACTTGTGGGATATGGATGTCATTAACTGAGCTGCATTTAGTGCCCATTTTTAATGTCTTCTTGAATTGCTGCAGTCCTTAAGCAAGTTCCAGGGTTTTGACCCAGTGACAGTGAATGAACAAAAGTGCCAGACAATGGCAGGCAAGATTTCGAAGTCAGGATGGTGACTGGTTTGGAGGTGAACATGCAGGTAGTTGTGTTCCTATTTATCTGGTGCCCACTTCCTTCCAGGTGGCAGGTGTTGAGAGTTGACAGCTGCACCAATCCAGGCAAGTGGTGGATATGCCATCATGTTCCTGACCTGTGCCTTGTAGATGGCAGAGAGGCAACGGGGAACTAGGAATTTAGTTATAGCACAATTCCTAGCCTCTAATCTGCACTTGCAGCCACAGTATTGACATGACTAGTACACTTCAGTTTCTGTTCAGATTCAACAGTAACAGAGAGAATGTTGATAGTGGGGGATTCTGTGACATCAATGCCATTGAATATCAAGGGCTGATGGTTGGATATGGTCTTGCTGGAAATAATCATTACATGACATTGGTACGGCAAAAATTTTAATTGTCTCTTGTCAGCCCAAGGAATTGCAAATGGTCCCAAACATTGTGCAATGCTCATGCATCCCCACTTCTGACCTTATGATGGAATGAAGGTCATTGATGAAGCAGCCGAAGATGGTTGGACCTCGGACACTACCGTAAGGAATTCCTGCCATATTTGTAAGTTCATCAATGGAACATGGACATCGCTAGCTGGGCAATCATTTATTGTCCATCTCCCATTGTCCTTGAGAAGGTGTGGTGAGATACTTTCTTGAACTACAATCCATTAGGTGTAGGAATCCCATGATGCAGTTCTGAAAAGAGTTCCAACATGTTCACAGAGTGATGACCAGGAACTGAGATGACTGACCTCCAATAGCCACCAGCATCTTCCTTTGAGGCAGGTATGACTCCAAACAACAAAGACCTTCCCTTTGATTCGACTGACTGTAGTTTTGCTGGGGCTCCTTCTTGTCACACTCAGTCAAATGTGGCCTTGATATCAAGGGCTGTTGTCACCTCACCTCTGGGATTCAGCTCTTTTGTCCGCGTTTGACCCAAGGCTGTAATGAGGTCAGGAGCTGAGTGGCCCTGGCAGAACCCAAACTAGAAGCCACTGAGCAGGTCACTGCTTGATAGCACTGTTAGTGACACCTTCCATCACTTTACTATTCATCAAAAGAATTCTTATGGGGTGGTAATTAGCTGGGTTGGATTTGTCCTACTTTTTACTTACAGGACGTATCTGGGCATTTTTCCACATTGTCAGGTAGATACCAGTGTTGTAAATATACTGGAACAGCCTGGCTAAGGATGTGACAAAAGTCTTTCAATACCATTGTCAGAATGTTATTACAGTCCATAGTCTAGCAGTATCAGGTGCCTTTGGCATTTTCTTGATAAAATAGAGTGAATCAAATTGGCCAAAGACTGGTTTCTAAGATGCTGCAAACCTCCAGAGGAGGTCAAATTGGATCATCCACTCAGTGCTTTTGGCTGAAGGATGTTGTGAATGCTTCAGCCCTACCTTTTGTACTGATGTGCTGGGCTTCCCATTAATGAGGATGGGGGTATTTGCGGAACCTCCTCCCCCATAGAGTTGTTTACTTGTCCATCACCATTCATGACTGGATGTGGCAACATTACAAAGCTTAGATATGAGTAGTTGGGATTACTTAGTCCTGTCTATGCAAGTAGTTCTGTCACAACTTCACCAAGTTGACAGTATATTTGTTGGTTTGCCTGGTTCTACTCCTGGCTCCCCACTCCAAGCTGTGCAACCATGCAGCCACTCTGAGCATGCCGATGGGCATGGTGATACCATTTTCAGCATTAACTTCGGTTTGCAGAAGAAAAGAAGAATTAAAGGGAATGAAACATCCACCTCACATTCCCTCTACAGTTTAACTCTCAGAGGGTTGTATTAGTATCACAACGTCAAACGCAAACATTCAGGGTATGTGTGGCATGACACTGCTTGTGCTTGGGCTGTTGGGTTGACCATGTTTGTGCGTGAGCAAGACAAAACGTTAATCCAACACAAACCTCTAAAATCACTGAGCGCCTACCACCTCATGAATGGAACAAGCATATCCATCAGAACAGTCCAAAACACATACTTTGCAGCTTGGGGCAGCTGTACCATGGAAGGACATGGTAGCAGATTTTATTCTCATTTACACTGCAACAATTACAACAATGTTTATAAATGATTGTTACATACGTAAAGAACTAACTTACTTCTGAATCTCAGCCACAGGCTCTTAAAAAAAAAAATCAGGAGAAGTGAAATCACCACACGTTAGTCTATCTGAACTGGCCATATTCTTGAATCGAACTTTGAACTTTCGATGCTCACTTAATTGAGGAGACCAAGAATTTATGTCTCCTGCCAAAACTAGCAAAATTTGCAACAAGTTTGGTCCTTCCAAACGATTCCGGCCTTGAAGCTGTAAGTGGCTCACACGGGGCCTGCATTATACCGATCAATTCTGTCTGCATGCCAGGACTGACAGCAAATTCTTGATTGACTCTGTTCAAAGCTGTCATGTGCAGTTTGGACGTGGCCCAGTTAAAAAAAAAATGAAGAACAAGAGAAAATAATTTTTCTTTCTCACAAAAATCTCAGTGCTAAAAAAAGTCTCTTTGCCCCTGATTTTATTTCAATGCACAGGATTGCCGCAAGGAACACCCTCCATCCTGCCAAATCCCTGAGGGAAAAGGGGAGAGGCTTCACTGTGGAGAGCCTCCTCTCAGGATCCTCCACTCCTTCCAGATAGCAGCACAGAATGTCACGGTGTGTCTGGATGGCTGACAAGGGCGTGGAAGATGAGGGCGTACAGTGGGGAACCACAATGAACAGGCAGGTCACTCATTATCCGTACATTTGAACTTGGAAGCATCAGATTGCTACTCCTTACAGGGGCATCGCAACTGATCCCTAGACACACATGGCACACCGGAGCTGGCTTTGGCACCAAAGTTTTCTCGAAGCTGCGTCGCTACACAGTTGGAGGGAAACTCTGTGACTTTGGATCAATGTCCTGACATATGAATTCTGCTTCCAACAGCCTCTACTGTGCATGGATATGGGAAAAAAAAACAGGGGGAACACTGCTCAGTGACATTCACAGGAAAGTAGGAACTTGGAAGTCAGTAGGCTTCCAACCTGGGATTCCTCCTCTAACAGCCTGCTTTCCCTTTCTCCCTCTCCCACACTCTTATCCTTTTATCTTTCTTTCTCACTCCTTCCCCCCTCACTCACTGTTTTACTTTGCCCCTGTAACATCAACAAAACAATCCATGGGGCTTTGTGCGAGAAAAATTTCCACCAGCACAATTTAACCTCACCAGCAAACATTGAAATGAAAGTGAACAAGATTTTTTTTTCTAGGTGATACTTAAATGCAATTCGGTAAAAGGTATTTAAGAACAAAATGTAAGAAAAAGTGGAGGAAGAGACCTGACAGCCCCACTTTCATTCCTCCTCTCACTGTCACTGTAACCCTGTTACATTTATGAGGAAACCCTGTAAATTTGTCTACCATGATGGTGGGCCGTATGAAATACACTGGAAGGCTGTAGATTGGGCACTTCTAAGTTAACCCAAACATGCAACAAAAGTCATGCGACTTGGGACACTTTTTCGCGTATAATGTCAACAGGGTCCCCACCACGGTCTGGGTCTCAACAGAAAACCATTTGGTCTTACAATATGCCATGCCATCCCTGTGCACGAATGCCCCGTTACATATTAGCTTTCTTTCCATCCAGGGTTTACTCAGGCTCCCAGCAGTGAAAGGGCATGACCTTCGCCTTGTATCCCATAATGACTGAGGGTTAATGACTTTTCTCGACTAGTGCTACTTTGGCTTTCCTGGTACTGTAAAATAGGACAGGAAAACATGAACAGCAGCCTCATATCTCAAGTGCTGGCGAGCAGAGAAAGGGTTGTTTTGCAAAAGAGGAAATGAAAGAAAATATCTCACAATTTGTCCAATTTGCTGAGATTAGCCTACCATGGAGCAGACAGTGAGAAAACATAAATTTTTGTCACCTCCCATGTCCCCCTCCAAAACAGCAGTTTCATGGGCCACAGGGGGATAGGAATCACGCCAGATAACTAAGCTGCACAGTCATCTATTATTGCATCTCTCCATTTATGTAAGGGAAGTCTCCCGTGAACATACATTTCCTGCAGTGCTCCTGACAGCCCACAGAATGCTCACTATTGTATTTCCATAAATTTGTAACAACAAAAAAATTACCTCTACTGGTGCATTTGTTTCTGAACAGTGGAGACTTTTAAGACAAGCAGCAAATGTGTAAAAACCCTTTAACGACTGGAACAATTCACACCTTTTACAAATTAGTGGGCTGTGCAGAAATAAGATTTGATGGAGTTGGGGGGGGCGGGGGCAGAAGAGGGCAGAATGGAGGAAACTGTGTTCTTCTTATGTGTCACATGCCCATTCACAGACCAGAAGAGGTTTTTCTTTTGTTTCTGTGTGTCGCTTACAGTCAAGCTAATTCTAAAAATGTGCCAGGATGCATCTGTGCTGTCTTACTTGGAAAGATCAATAAGCGCTTTAATCTCAGAACAGGAAATTAGCCTATAAAACACAACTGGAGAAGCCGTGGCATGAGCTTCAATTGGAAGGGATGAAATTGCAGTCTTGTCATCACTGGTGAAACAGGTTCACCGAGGTATCACCTTCGAGGTAAACCAGAGAATTTCCAACATTTTGGAAGATGAATGGGGCAAAGTGCTTTCTCATTGCAATGGTGCAACTGCAATTAATCAATTGAAAAAAATGCAGCAGAACGTCTTATACTCAGGAGGGCGAGAATGTCAGTTCCAATGAATCGCTATGTATCTTAAATTGCTAGTTGTTTTCCAATGTTATCAGTCCTGCTATCTGGTCCCTTCGTATTCACTTTGGGTCAGTTATTTTGGCACTCAATGTCAGTATTAGGGGGAAACAGAAGCATAGACCAGATAAATCCCTCTCCAACTCCAACTCAACCATGCTTTTTACTTCAATGGCAGAAATGTGTAAAGGTGCTGTCTGTATGTCTTAAACTGCCAGTCAGCAATTTTGTGCTAATCTGACCACAACCAGTGGTGTCCAACAAACAAAACTATCTTATTTTGTACCATGTATGAATTCAGCCAGTGGAGTTTTGTTTCCAATTCCAGCTGATTCAATTTTATTAGGGCTTCGAATGCTCCATTCAATCAAATGACATCACATCAATTCCACTTTGCCACCATTTCCACACATCATTTGATCATCCGACAGACCAAAAATGTGTTCATCTCAGCCTTCAACAGCCACAATGACCAATGCACAGCCTCTGGGGCACAGACTTTTAATGACTCACAATCCATGACGTGAAGAAATTTCTCCTGATCTCGGTCCTAATATATTGACACCTTATCTTGAGACTCATTCCATGGTCTATATTCACCAGTCTGAAGAAACAATCCATCAGTGCCTCTTCTGTCAAGTCCCTTTATGGTTTTGAAAGTTTCAATGAGATGGCCAACATTTAGTTCAGTGACTCTCCATTCCACTTATGTTTGTAAAAGCTCTTAGTCGATCATTTACAAACATTACTCTCAGATTCTACTTTTTCCCTTCATCATACTTTGTTTCAAGAAGTTTCTATGTTGCACCTTGGGCCTTTTCAACACATTGAAGCTACTACACTGTGACCTTCCCAGTGTGGAAGGTTTGGATCCAAGTCATCCTGGATTGTGGAATTTTGTAGATCATCCAATGATGTTAAAAATGCTTAATCACAGTTGTGTGAAGCTGAAAACATAGATGCAAATAATCACCTTTAACAGTAAACCCTGATAAAATATTATTTTGCAGTAACAAAATGGTTTTATTCATCTAAATACCGAACTTCCTACGTTTTTATGCCCAAAGTGCAGTTTTAAATCAAGCTCATATAGAGGACATGCTTGCTTTTGCTCAAAAAGATTTCAGGGCAAGTGGTGTTTCCAAACAACTGAATTCCAGACTGGAGAGATTACAATGGATGTAAGTATTTGTTGTTGCAGTAATTAATTTTTGAGGTCCCCCTTTGCTGATTTCTAAATTTCACAATCCTCAGGCTTCTATTCTTCACAACATTAGAAATCTGTTCTTTTATTATCTTTAAATTCCCTATAAGCCACGGACGGTTTTTAATAGAAAGCATTTTTGCTGAATGTTTTGAATCTTTACATTCAAAACATTTTTCACTGTTTATTTAACAGCTACCTTTTAATCTAGTGATCCAACAATCTTAAGCAACTCCGTCCATTGTGCACAGACGTGCATATACACACACACACACACACACACACAGGGCTTTGCTCACATTACTTGCTTGGGACTAGATTAAAGGATGCTTCTCTTAAACTTCATATGGAATTTAATTGTACAATGAATACTTTTCCCTACAGGATCCTTCACTATAAGATTACTGATTAAACCTGTCTCAATGAAATACATTAATGATCTAGGCCTTCAAGGCACAAATTGAAACTTGCAGCTGATGTGAAACTTGGGATCACTGTAAACTCTAAGGAGGATAGTGCAGACTTCAAAAGGTCATCAACTACGATGGGCAGAGAAGTGGCAGATGAAGTTTACAGAGGGGGAAATGTGATTGTGATTCATTTTGAGAAGAAGTACGTGGAGAAACAACATAAAATAAAATCTTAATTCTAAAAGGGATTCAGGAGCAGAGAACTTTGGTGCATATATGAATGAGATATTAAAGATGCATGATATTGAGAAAGAGGTTCATAAAACAAATTACATCCTAGGTTTATAATTAGGGGGATGGAGTACAAGTGAAAGGAGATTAAAACTTGTTGAATTTGTGCAGGAGATGAGTTTGGCCTCAGCTGAAGTAACGTATCCAGTTCTGAGCTTTGCAATTTCGGAAGGATGTGAAGACATTGAAAAGAGTGCAGGAGCAGATTATCACGGCAGATTCCAAGGATCTATAACTTCTATTATGAAGGCAGATTGCAAATGTTGGACTGTTTTTCTTGTAGAAGAGAAAGCTGAAGAGATTTGATAGAGGTGTTCAAAATTATGAGGGATGTGGCCAAAGTAGATAAGGAGAAACTGTTCCAACTCATGAAAGGATCAAGAACAGGACAGCACAGATTTAAAATAATTTGCAAACAAAAAAGGCAACAGGAGGAAAAAGGTTTATCACGCAGCGAGTGTTTAAGGTTTGGAATGCACTGCCTCAGTGTGATGGAGGCAGGTTCAATCAAGGAATTTGAAAGGGATTTAGGCTGTTGTTTGAAAAAGAAGAATTGGTCGGCTTACAGGGAGAAGACAGAAGAATGGCACTATGTGAATTAGTCAGACAGCCAGAGCAGACATGAGCACAAGCATCTTCTTCTGTGCTGCAACAATTCTACAACTGCACAATACTATATTCTAATGCTAAATTGAAAATATCTTTATCTGCACTTGGTTAATGGCATTTTGTTTCAGAGTGATGTTTCTGGGTTGACAACACTGTCAAATAACATCTAGCATCTCTTTGCAATTGACTGATAATAGGCCAGATTGGATTAGTCCATTGCTGTTAATGTTAGTGTTGTAGCTTTACTGGAACAGTTCAGATAGAGGTGCAGCTTGTTCTGGATCCTAAATCTTCAGCACAACAGCCAGTGCCCAAACCTTTCCTGTGTCCCCTTCACTCAACTATTCCTTAATATTGCATGGATAAATCTAATTGACTTAAAAGCTGCCTTTAGTGAAGTTAAGATCTCGGAAGGCAGCAGAGATAGATCATCCACTTGACATTTCTGAGTCAAGTTTGTCACAACGGCTTCTGTGTTGATTTTTTTAACTCATTTGCTGCTTCTGTCATCTCTGAGGATGGGGATGATCATAGAATCTTCTCCTACCACTAGATGTTTAATTGTCTGTAACCAGAAATGACTTGGATCTGCTCTATGATCTCAATCTATCATGTCCACTCTTTAGCATGCCGAGTTCTCTGTTGGAGCTTCACCAGGATGGCAGTTCATTGGTAAATATGTCCATAGCCACAAGAGGCATGTTCTCCTGCACCCATCACTAATGCAGGGCTCCTCCTCTGGCTTGATGGCAATGGCATTGTGAAGGATATGCCAGACCATGAGGTTACAGGGACATTTCA
The DNA here is from genome assembly GCF_021869965.1 of Rhincodon typus. Lineage (NCBI taxonomy): Eukaryota > Metazoa > Chordata > Chondrichthyes > Orectolobiformes > Rhincodontidae > Rhincodon > Rhincodon typus. The sequence goes on along the minus strand of NW_025966768.1, from coordinate 14,941 downwards.
ACAGAGCTGATGGCCCAGGTCGCCATGTGGATGCCTAGTTTTGGATCTCTCTGAATTTATCTTACTTAGCACAGTAGTTTACACACCTTGATGACAGGTGTCCTCAAGTCTGAACTTGACATTTTGTTTTAGCAAGGATGATTACTGTCGTGTATGGTTCAGTGGCAGATATGTTGGTAAAGACAAGGTTTTTGCCTCTCGGTTCTCTCACCATCTGCCTTGGATCCAGTGTAGCTACTAAGTCCTTTCAAGACTTGACCAGATCAGTAAGTCATGGTGATATCATGCAGTAGTCAGTGATGGACAATGAAGTCGCCATCCAGTGTTCATTGTGTGCCCTTGCTATGCTCTGTGTTTCTTCCAACTGGATCTCAACATGAAGATTCTTCAGGTGAAGGAGAGTGGAAAGATTTTCTTGTTCCGTGATGACATGAGACTTCATGCTGCCCATAGTCAATGTTGAGGGTTCCTGGGCCACTCAATCCATTCCCACAACTATACCGTACTATGTCACCATCTCTGGTTGGCTGCCTGCTTGTGGTACAAGACAGATACTGAGGGAAAGTCCTGGATGACAGCAGAGAGGTATGCCTCAGAGTCCATGACTACATTAGACTGTTGCTTAAACAGTCTGTAGGACGACTCAGCCACTTTTGATACATGCTCCCAGAGGTTTATGAGACACATGACAAGGTTGACTGGGCTTAGCATACCATTGTCCAATCCGATACTGAGGTCAATTCAGGCAGGGTTCATCTGGTTTCATCTTTAGTGTAGACTTTATTGAAGAAGTTTAATGCAACTGAGTGGTTTGCTAGGATATTCCAGAGACAACCACTTTGCTGTAAACCGGGAGTGACACAAAGTCATGCCAGGAAAAGATGACAGATTTGCTTCCTAAGGAATATTAATAAGCCAGTTTTGTTTTGAGAGACAGTTTGGCAGTTTCCACAATTACTGATACCAGCTCCTTATTCCATGTTTGCTTAAAATGAATGTAATTTCCCAGTCAGTGTGCTGGGATTGGAACTCACATTTTAGAATCATTAATCCACAACTCTGGATTACAAGTCCAGTATCAGAGCCACAAAGCTACTTCACCCATTGACTGGCCAAATTTATTTCTGGTCGAAAACCCAAGGGTCATGAAGGGGATGGGGCTTTCCTCCCCTTGACCTGAGCTCCTTGTCTGTACATTTGAAAATGCCCATTGGATTTCTATCTTTCTACTTCCCCTTCAGATAATTGCTGACTGCTACACTGTTAAACTTGTTTTCACCATAACGTAAAACACCCCCATACAACATATTCAGGGGAAAATCTCCATAACTCAGTTCAAAGACCACACAAAACCGCTCAAGCAAGCACTCAACCTCTTATTCAAGCCCATCATTTCTCAACAGACAACCATGCCTCACCTCCCTCTGCGATCCCTTCTTTCTCCAATCAACGCTGCTTATGAAGGCAAGCTTGGCACCACCTAAGCATCACTTTGTTAAGGCCTTTGTCTTTTTTGACTGTGGTTACATCCTGCAAAGTACAGGCCTTGACCTTTGTTTCTCAATTTGAAATAAAACTCATGTTCTTAGGTCTGTGACCTTGGTGCCTTGCTCATGTAACACTTCACATACAAAGAACAACTTGTTGATGCCTTGCCCCTTCAGTAGCTTCACATTAAAATACCAATTCCCTCCCCCGAGTCCTTCAGTTACATTAAACAGAGAGTGTGCGGAACCTTCACAACAATTTCTTGCATAGATTTTTGAGATGCACGAGTGCCGTTTGGAAATCTAGGAAATCCACCACTACAACTAAAGTGTAGCATTCTGATTTTCAGCATGACCTCACCTCACTATTAAATCACCCTCTATACAGCTTGCACATTTTTTTATGATGTCACCAGGCAATAGGGGCAACTGCAGCCCAAGTTAGCAGGACACTGTATTTTGTATTAGATTAAGACAGATTTTGCAGGGCTGTTCAGCTTCAACTCCCTTCTGTAAGATCAGTACTGTCATCACTTTTGGCCCAAGCTCTGAATTACAGCAATTCTAATCTAATAGTTTCAGGTCTTCACAGTAATTAAAGGGCAAAGTCCTTCTCTCTCTCTGCACTCCCTCCCAGTCCCCAATGACTCTCCCAGCCTAAAATTAAGTTTGCAAGCTGTAAATGTACAGCAAATGTTTAATATGCAGGTTCAGTTGGCAATTAGGGAAGCAAATGCAATGTTAGCATTCATTTCAAGAGAGCTAGAATACAAAAGTAGGAATGCACTGCTGAAGCTGTATAAGGCTCTGGTCAGACTGCATTTGGCATATTGTGAGCAGTTTTGGGCCCTGTATCGAAGGAAGAATGTGCTGGTGTTGGAGGGGTCCAGAGGAGGTTTATAAAAAATGTTCCCAGGGATGAAGGATTGTTATGTGAGGAGCAGTTCAGGATTCTAGGACCATACTCAAGTTTAGAAGGACGAGGGCGGATCTGATTGAAACTTACAGAATACTAAGAGGCCTGGATAGAAACTTACAGAATACTAAGAGGCCTGGATAGA
>NW_025966768.1:0-12383 GCF_021869965.1 Rhincodon typus | reverse complement strand
AAGAGGCCTGGATAGAAACTTACAGAATACTAAGAGGCCTGGATAGAGAGGATGAAAAGAATACGTTTCCACAACAGGCAAGAGTAAGATTCAAGGGTACAGCTTCAGAGTAAAGGGACAACCCTTTAGAACTGAGATGAGGAGGAATTTCTTCAGCCAGATGGTGGTGAATCTGTAGAACTCATTGCTGCAGAAGCTTGTGGAGGCCAAGACACGGAGTGTATTTAAGTCAGAGAAGGATAGGTTCTAGATTAGTAAGGGGATCAAGGGTAATGGGAAGAAGGCAGAAAAATGGGGTTGAGAAACAGATCAGCTTTGATCAAATAGTGGAGAAGACTCGATGGAGGCCATGGCCCAATTCTGCTTCTATATCTTATGGTCTTATGGTCTTGTGGTCAAAACACAACAATTACAAATAAGAAGGGGCCTGTAAGCCTCTGGGTGACACAATATTAAGATGGGAAAAAGGTTTCCACCATAAACAAGTATTTGTATCAATTAATTTTTGTTCCAATGGTGATCAGATATGTAAAGTGAAAGATCTGCATTCATATGGCACCTTTCATGACCTCAGGACATTCCCAAAGTACTGTACAGCCGGTCAAGTATTTTTGAAGTGCAGTCACTGTTGTAATGTAGGAAGCACAGCAGTCAAGTTGTGCACAGCAAGCTCCATCAACCAGCAATGCAATAATGCTCAGAAATTAAGCTTTGTGATGTTGATTAAGGGGGTGTCAGCTTTGATTTTGTGCTCATGTCCTGGAGTAGGACCTAACCTCTAATCATCTGGTGCAGAGGTTGGAGTGCTACCAACTGAGCTGACACATACAGTAAATTGGCTGTGACCATTGCCAATGGTGGGTAGTGTACCTCTATGTAAAAGCACCGAGACTATAATCACGCTGCTGTTTCAAGGATGACACCATGGATTTCAGAAGGCACCATCTTCCCAGAAGAAAAAGTGTTGAACAGACAGAAAAGCCGCAGGACAACCTGCAACATGTTCCCTTTAATTAAGGGCATCACATGGGGATGTGGTGACAGTTACTGGCAGTGCTTCTTCACATACTTACTAGCAAATGGAAAAGGCTTTACATTTTTTTTTGCACAAAGGCACAGGAATAGATCTCACTACACGACTCTGAATATATCAAGCTGCTGTTTAAAAGGTTTTCAAAAAGCAATCCCGCTCTCCCTTCATGAGAGTTGAAGTGCAGAGCACTGGGCAAGAAGAAGCATTTTGTATTTACAGATGAAGAAATAAGGTTGAGGATAACAAGTGTGGTTTCAGACAGCCCTTTTCATGACATCTGGCTGCTCCAAAGTACTTTACCGGGTAATGAAGTACATTTGAAGTGTTATCCCTTTTGCAACATAGAGAATTGTTTTATGGAGTTTGGCCAGTTTCAATAGAATACCTCAAAGCTCATTAGAACCTTTGTGTTCCCCGAGCACTATTTTTTAAGGAATAAACCATATTCATTATTGCACCAGGCCTCTGTGCTGCTCTGCACAGTGAACCTGGAGCGATTATCACAGCAAGTATATCTGCATTTAAACAACCTGTCTTCAGGCAGATTACAAAATAACAGTGAATTGGTCCCCAGCTCTGCAGAGCAGTATGAGGTAACAGACACCTCACTGCAAAAGGCAGCGTACCTTTCTGCTGTTGTTACAAAGTGCCATTTATTCCCAACTGCTTTAAATATTACAGAATACACCACATCACCGCACTGAGTGGCTACTTGACAGAAGTGTCGACAAAATATGAGAGAATGGCAACTCTTTAACACAAGTACACTGTCCAACCCCCATAAAATAAAGTCAGTCAGCACTGAAGTGACTGTTAGTGACTGCCTTTTAGCGCAGATTTTGACCACACTACCCATATGGTTCAGCAATTAACATACAGATTAAATTGCATGCTTGCTGGGAAGGTGTTTGGCTGCAAGTGATGATGAACAATGTGACGGAAACTTTTAGAAAAGAACCATTGGAAAATTTAAAAGAACAGGAAGAGATAGAATCAGCAGAAAGTGTAATTTTACAGAAGTTCATGTTCATAGAATCCACGCAGCTGGTTATTTTTTGTGAGGTGAGGCTGAGGATTCAGGGCACATGTATGCCCAAGGGGGCAAAGGAAATACATGGATAAAAGCCTAGCAACAGCTAATAAACCATATGTTTTCTCTCCTGCTAAGAACAGTCACTATTCATTCAGATTAAGAGAGAGCTTGTAAATCATCATGGCTGTCCTCCAGTCCTGAAAGCAGACAAGCTTCAACTGCATGACATGGTCCTCCACCAACACCACAAACATGGGGAGCCGAACAGGAGCACGTACTTCAGCAGCAGATATATTCGAGAGTCCATAAATATGTTTGTTGCTGTCATGTATTAAACAGCACACCCAGAAGCCAGCTCATGCAAACATGCAGTGATGATCTTGTGGCAGAGGCCTGGGCAGTTCTGTTCAAATTGCATCCAAACTTTTCACATGCTGAACTAAACAGCTGTTTTCACTGCTGTTACTTCACCAACGGTTGAAGTTTCACTTTGAGAGGCCTAACCAATAGGTTGAAGAATTCGAGCCACATTCAAAAGACTTGACATAATCTGGGTTAACAGTAGGTACAACACTGAGGGAAATACTGCACTTCTGAAGTTGTTATGCATCCAACCAGATATTAACAAAGTTGCTGGAAAAGCTCAGCAGGTCTGGCAGCATCTGTGAAGGAAAAAACAGAGTTAAGATTTCGGGTCAGTTCCAAGGAAGGATCACCGGACCTGAAACGTTAACTTTGTTTTTGTTCCTGATTTACAGCATCTGCAGTTCTTTTGGATTTTTTTTTTCAACCAGATATTAAACTGTCTGACAAAGATCCTTTGCTACTCTTGGAAACGGGGGAGTGAAATTTTGCACATGTCCTGGGCAGCATTTATCTTCCAAATATCACGAGCAAAAACAGCCTAACTGGATTTTTTCTGAAGAAGGGTCCCGACCCGAAACCTCAGCTTTCCTGCTCCTCTGATGCTGCCTGGCCTGCTGTGTTCCTCCAGCTCCACACTGTGTTATCTCTGACTCCAGCATCAGCAGTTCTTACCATCTCTTAACTGGATATTTATCTCCTTGTGTTCTAAGGAATCTTGCTGTGTGCCTCACATGTGGACAACAGGCTTTTACATATGTACAAAAGTGGCCCAAACAGACCATGAAACCTGGGTGGACTTGTGCTGCTCTGATCTTAACATCATTAGAGAGATCATCGATTCTGAACGGCAGTGGCTCTCAAACTTAAATGATCACATTCTTTGAGTTTAACATCCTGCCAGGGTGCTTTACAAGAAGCAATCTTCTCCTTAAAATCCTTTGCCTTTAACAGGTTCAATTTTCTTCAAAAGAATTTTAAGTAGACATTCACATGGTGTCAAACCAGAGACAACCTGTTCCGGCAGCTCAATGGGTCAGCAGGACGATGTGGTCCCAAAGCTGCTCACCACATCATGGGAAAGTGAAGTGTGCCCGATCCGATACATTTCTCCATCCTAGAAAAGGGTAATTTATTAGTGAAGTGATTTGAAAGGACTTGGCACAACACACCACAGCATCGATGCCAGAATTGTTCCACTTAATGTATGAAACACTCTGAATTTGTACATAGATTGATGTGAGATCCAAGCTTGTTCCAGTGGTTTCTAAACGCACAATTCACAGAAGCGAAAACTTTAAAAATATTACCAGACTGGCAGGCCTGAGTGAGCCACAAGATACAGCTCTTCCCAGCAATGCATCTTGGTGAGCTCTGGCAGCTTTGTATTTGGCTCACAGCCAACACTCAAGACACAGGAATTACAACATGAGAAAAAGACCACGGCCTATTTACTTCACCTTCTCCCATCCTGATAGTCACATGATACTATGATAATGGAGTGGTTGACTAATCACGGCAATCAATCCTTAGCAATTAGTCTACAACAAATCCAGACATGAAGCAAGAAGAAATCCCAGTGATGGATGAGCTCTGGGATCCATAAGCTCCAAAGTCCAGTGTTCCTTGCAGGCACTTAGCACACAATATGTCTTAAGATCTGTATTTCTGGGAACTAGTGGCATCAATGTGGGCCTTCTGCAATGTAAAAGCATCTTTAATTCATCATCTCAAACTGCTCACTTTAATACTACCAGTGACAGACCCACACCCACAACTGTTTCACTTTTCTGTTTCGACAGCTCAAACTGCTCTGTGCAGACACAGCCTGTGATTAAAACTGCAAAGTCAATCACACTGCTGAGTGTTTCTTAGCTTCACAGTCCAAGTCAACACACGGTAAAGAACAGAAATCGACAAAATTACATTTCTTTGAAATGTTACTTGCAGCAGTGAAATTGTATCAGAATAAAACCAGATGGAAAAAACTGGAAGTGCACAGAATTTAACAAAACATTTACTGAAAATGATGAAATAAGAAGCTGTTCAAAGGAAGCTCCTTTGTCAGGGCTCCAAGTACTTGTCAATCCTGTGTGCAAGGCTTAGGCAGCTGATGAACAGTGCATCACCATGGAACCCAGCTAACACATACAGATTTTTAACTAACAGGTTGAAATTCCAGGACTTGCTGATGTTAACTGTTCAATGCAGCGAGGAAGCAATGCAGTGAATGGTCTACTGAGCTGTGTCATGAAAATATACAGTAACATTGCAAGCGTTAGTCAATGTCACATGACTGAGAAATGGCACAATGAAGTCATTATTCCCAAGTGAACCAAAAACTACATTTGCAGAACTATGGGAATAAACTTGGGTACAGAATCACTCTTCTGGTTCATGATGTCAGCAAAATAAAGGTAATCTCCAAGATATACAATGTGACACCAACAATCCATTGAACCACAGTAAGATTCCATTCAATGCTATTATGAGCTTTTCCTCTTCAAAAATCATAATTGTTTTCCTGGATTATCCAATTGCTGCACTTTCTATAAGATGAGACATTGAGGCCACATTTACACTCAGAGGTGGACGTAAAAGATCCCTGACGCTAATCAAAGATAATCAGGAGAGTTTACCACAGGACCATGGCCAATGTTTATTTCTCAGCTTACACTGGTCATAAAACAGATCTGATTGCTGTTTTGGGGGAGCTTACTGTACTCGAATTGGCTGTCGTGTTTCCTACATCAAAACGGCAGCTATTTTTCAGAAGTATCTCGCTGGCTGATCCACGGTCATGAAAGATTCTGGATAAGTGCACGTCTTTTCAAATCTTCTACTGGTGTGTGAAATTTTCATTACATTCGATCCACCAATAAAGCTTCAAGCAATGACAGTTATAGGCCTCATTAAAATTGCCTTGGGTCTTAGAAGGACAAGAGGAGAAAGACAAGTGACTAAGGACAATGTCCAAATCCAATACGCACAAGGTGAAATCAAGAACTTCAATGACCTCTGGTACTGCAACAGTTGTCACACTTATCATCACTAAGCAATGTATGACACAACAGAACTTTTTTTAGCAACCCAAGAGGTGTTGTATCATTGTACATTGTATCATTTATGGGACAAGTCTTATTAACCTGTGTCTCGTTAACAAAATTCTAAACTACTATTTCCTGTCATTGTGCCAATGTTCGAATTGAAATGAACTTGGAGAGAACTTAAAGGTCAGCTCGCCATTAGATTCAGCTCAGAGTGCTGATTTAGGATGTGCCTGGTTTATAGTGACTGTATTTGTCAAAATCGACAGTGTTCTGAATACTAGTTTCAATCCATGGAATTGCTTAGAATTCTGAAATCACACTCTGATTGCTATCTTTTTTAAATGGAACAATGAGTGGCCTCTCTCTAAACTTATGAAGGGGCTGTTATTCTCTACAATCAGGAGTCACCAGGCTATGGGATTAACTGTCCTAATTCCATTCTATGGATTTCTGGAATTTTGTTTTAATCAATTCCATGTGATTAGCATTCCACAATTCCAGCTATTTTTTTAATAGAAGCTAAAAGCAGTGGCTTTGCTCACAACATTTTTACATACTAGTCATATTGTTTCAAGGATGTTTCGCAGATTATTAATAAAATTAAACTAATATTCAAACTGAGAGGAGGAAGAAAAGAAACCTTTTCTTTGATATTGTATCTTTAAGTTCCCTCAGGATATGCCAGTTCGTTTTTAATAATGTCAACGAAGTGAACTTTTTTGCAAAGTAGTTATGCTTGCAATGTAGGAAACGCAGCCACTAACTTGAGGAAGGCAAGGTCCCATAAAGAACATTGAAATAATAATGACCCAAAAAACCTGATTATTTAGTGATGTTAATAGAGGGTAAATGTTTACAAAGTCACCGGGGAGAATTCTTCTAATACTCTGGAAATAACATGCAGTCGGAGGTGGGGGATCTTACGTTCACCTAATATTTAAGTTGAAACTGAACACCCTGAGATGCAACTGAAAAAGCAACATTTGACTCTAAATATTTAGTATTAATGCACCCCTTCCAAATTTTACTAGCCTGCAATCTGCATCTTGTTTCAACCTCACTGATGATCCTCTTCAGAGTACCAAGATTATAGTTATTTGTTTGGTAACGCCTTTCGCCTTTCTGTTATCCCAAAGATGTCCAGACAAGGTCTGCAATTTAACTAATTCATTGTGAAGTGGGAGGACTGGGGGAGGGGGCAAGAGGAGGGAGCTGGAAGAAAATGGGTTATAGTAATTTTTTTTCCCCAATAATCTCTGGCCAATTGCAGGCAGATTTCTTTTCAATACAAACAAGCTGGTGACCTCAATGCACTTGGACAGATTTCAGAGTGAGTCTGCCTATAAGCTGATTACTGGACTGCATTTAAATTATGTTATCACAAACTTACTGCGTGTAATCTATTTTCCAACTGGCAGACTCAAAAGATAAATCTGTTTACTCAGGGACTCCGTTGCTTTTAAATAAAACAAGCAATTTAACCGGCTAAATCCTAAAGGTAATGGACCAATATTTGCCAGCCATTAGCACACTTGTACACAGTTGTGGATCTGTGCAATATTCAAGGTTACTGGCTTTCAGTCTTTGAACTGTCATTCCCCAGTCAATAGCCATATTTTAAAAGGTACACTTAATTGTTTCTTTACATGTACCAATCCTCACTCCAGTCATCTCCTTGAATATTCCAGTCATTCTACTGCAAAGCCCCTGCTTTGAGACATCGAGGGCCAAACAGGGTGCAATTTTAACTTAAAAAAGCCAAAGGACTGTAGCTAGTGGAAATCGAAAACAAAAACAGAAACTGAAGAAGGGTCACTGAACGCAGTGCTGTCAGACTTGCTGAGTTTTCCCAGGAATTTCTGCCTTTGCTGGCAATTTTATCTAATCCTGTCAACAGGGATGTCTAATAAAATCGGGTAAAATGTTGGTTTTGAGTTTCGTTGACAATAGATTATACTCTCCTCTGAAATGGATGGCTAGCAAAGTGAGTTTTGGGTAAATCACCTGGATCACTGCTTGGCGAATCAGGATAAAATTCCCACTTTGAGGCCAGCAAAAGACACAATGAAATGTAAATATAACGTCAGAAACCTTCAGATTTTGTGGGCCTCATGAGATTTGCTTTTACTTCAGACTCTCTTTGCTGGGCTTGATAATACTGTGCTCTGCAGTCTTCCCTCTCATCTCATCTCTCCAGCGTAACATAAAAAATGAAAGTCACACGAGCAATCGTCATATTTTTGTTTTGACTCCCTGTTGCTTTGGATAATAGCCAGCCACCAGCTTTCCTCGCTCCTCAGGCCACAGCTTCTGTTCAATCTGTTTGTACCTCTCTCCCATCCGTCACAGCCCTTTAAAACTCCTCTGCTGAACACCCATTTCTGCCATGTCCAGCTGACCCTTTCACACTGGCTTAGAACCTCCTCTTCAGATGGAACTCTGACCATTCACTGTTAATTGTTTCAAGTGAGATACAAGTGGGATTAATTGTACAGGTGGAACATAATGAATGAATGGGTGGTTACTCGAGTACATATAAACAAATACTTTTGACACAGGAGTAGAGTCAGGTGATATATACCTGCCCCATTTTTCACTCTGGGATTAATTCTTTTCACATAAATACTGGTTCTGATGTCTTATTTTATCAACTGGCTTGTGGGGCTGTTCGGGTCACTGTCGGAACTCTCTTCAAATAAGATGGGGTTTGCACATCCTGTTCACTCCAACAAGGGCAACTTGCACTGAGCACCTTTATCCTGGGAAAACCGTCCCAGTGTACTCCACAGCTGCATTAAAATGAAATGCTGACGTCAAGCCATTTATGGAGGCGTTTAAATGGCTGCTCAAATATGGGTCTTCTTTAAGGAGGAGAGACAGGCAGAGGTACATTTTGGAGGGAAATCCAGCACGTAGGGCCCAGGCCTGAATCGCAAGTGATGAGAACCCACGATGTACCTGAAGCCAGAATTAGATGAGCAGAGGTCCTGGAGTGTTATAAAGTCAGAGAAGGTGGGGAGACAAGCAGCCACGGAGATATTTGGAAAACAGGGAGAGAACTTCAAAAATGAGGCACTGGAATGTAAATTTATCACATTATTTCCATTTGGCTCCACCCCACCACGTTCCCTGCCCTTCCCTTTTATATGAAGTGAGAAAAAAAATGGTTACAATAATAAAACACTTGTCATTTAATTTGGGAAATAACTCTATTGGAAAAGAAACAGCTCCCCTAATGGCTTCACTGGCAAGCACACTGTCCTGTGTGTGGAATGAAGATGCAAGGAATTAGAAAAATCCCTGTTGCAGTCCTAAATTAGCTGATCTCAACTGGGGCGGCAGCAAGGAGACGAACAGCACTTTGAGAGGAAACTGCTGCAAAAAATGTGAAACTGCGAGGGTTGCAGCTGGTTCAGGAAAGGAGGAGGGTGGCTGAAGCTTCTTCCAGCTGGAAAGCGGCTGTTTATAACCCTTCCTATGTGAGAGAATATCACAGTTTTTTTTTTGTACAGACTAAGAGGAAATACATAAACTGCAACAAAAATTATCACCAATTTCTCATGAGGCAGAAGGAATGAGAGATGCTCCCCACTGGTAGAACTTAATGAAATCAAATCTATGACACTACAGAAAATGTAAAGCATGTTTTCACCAAGTACATGAAGAAAGTAAATTATAACAATCTGCTGAAATACTGGAATATGTAAAGCCCATTGTCAAAAGGTAGTGTAACATGTGAAGTAAAGCCATCAGCATATGGTACGCCGTTCCTCTGCTATGACTATCTTTAACTAAGGCAAAAAGGGAGGAGTTGGCTGTGGAGAGGTGGAAGGAACTGATAATTCAGAGACAGACAAGGGGGGGTTATTATGCCTGCCTGAAGTTGTAGAAACAGAGCTCCTTGGCTAACCTGGCGCTCCTGGTACTCAGGAACCCATTCGTCTGCACTGCATAATGCATGTCGAAACAGACTTGTACATTTGAGCAGACTTGCTGACTACTGACCTTTTTCCGATTCCCTAGAATTCTCTTTAAAAGGCTGACAATGCTCAAAACTCCAGTGTCAGCCCCTACAGGAGTTTGACGGGGCCCAAGGCGGCTTGAGCACTTTTGGGTAAAATAATCTAAGTGTGTTTTGCGTCCCACATCGCGGCGATTAACACTTGTAGGTAAATGTGCTGCATCTTTATTCAATTGGGATGGGGAGGGATCAGACCCTAGAGGTGGGTCTCCAGGACGACAGAAGCAGTAGCTCTATTATCGGCATCATTGCTGCTGTAGAGACAGCCGCAGGCAGCTGAGGAACACAAAACAAGAAGGGTGCACTGAAGAGGTTTCCCCAGTGTAAAGTCTGCACACAAACCGGTCCTTTGGTAACCTGCTTTGTTTGGCATCCATAATCATGTGAATCAGGATTAATCAGCAACACCATCCTGAATGAGGCATCCTATGTTATTGCTGTGAGTGTTTGAGTGACCTGGTGATGGGCACAGCCACTGGTGCAGCATCATGTACCCTCCGTCAGCAAACTGTTAAATTGCCTGGTAAAGACAGCAGGCACAGAGACAATGCTACACTCTCTTTACATTTCAGTATCAAGTAGGCATACAGCAAAGGGGAAAAAATAGCCCATATTATCATATTACAGAATGGTGTTTGGTTTTGAAATGGTCTGTTAAGATGGAAACACTGCCCCTTTCAGCAGCACACACGTTTTTGTACAAACTGTTCCTGTGCAAGAGGGAGTCAAGGATCTCTGGTTCAGGCTCCCAGATGTGACCAACATCTAACATAGCTCCGAACTGAACTGAACTGAACCGGCTGTCTGGGTATGTCACAGTTGATTCGGCGAACCAATTCCGTCGGATTTCAACCGGCCAGGGACTCTAGTTCCACAGCAATGTGTTCAAAAACGAAAAGAAAAGTTTGCCTTGACCGTAAGGCCTTGGATAGAAATCACAACTCACACACACAGACAGAGAGAGAGAGGAGAGGGAAGTGTTGGAGACCCAGTTAAAGCGAAAGATCGGACGTTCTGCAGCGAGCAAGGCAGAGAGGAACTAGAATTAATTAATAAACAAACAAAACTCCCGGTGCAGCTGATGTTAGTGAGTGAGTGAGTGTAAAGTGAGAGCGAGCCTCGCCTACCTGGGAGTTCTGTTCTTGCTTTCCTTCTTGTTCAGCACTCCGGGCACACAGTTGGTCAGCTCGGTCCAGTCGGCGTGTAAACCGCAGCTCCAGCCGGTGGAGAACCTCGAGAACAGCCAGGTCTCCTTGCGGTTGGGTCGGTAGCAGGTACACTTCTTCTGGCCGGCCCTGCACTCGCACGGCACCTCCAGCTTGACGTTCTGCACCAGGTGCCGGCCGAAGGTGGTGCCGCCGGTCTTCTGGATGTGCAGGAAGACGATCACGTCGTCGCCTTTGATGTCAAAATCCACCGTCCTGTCCAGATCCAGCGCCGGGAAGTAATACTTCTTCAGGTAGTGCGGGTCGGGCGTCGGGAATATATCCACTGCCTCCTGCTCGTGTTGGAAACCCCGGGGTGCCGAGATCCTGCAGTTGGTCCCCGGGCACACGTACTGGAAAATGATTATCATGAAAATTGCGGAGCCAGCAATAATCAGAATGAATTTGTTGGTCCTTTCAACCATGTTCCTGACAGTGAGCTTCATGGGTTACCATCTCACTGAGGAGATGCAGAGAAAGGCAGGCTTTTTGTTTTCCTCTCTCTTTCCCCCCCCAAACTTGCTAGCAAATGCTTACCCCCTCCAGAGCCTGGCTTCTTTTTTTCTTCCTCTTCTTCCTCTTGGGCGGAGGGGAATACAGGAGAAAGATTATCAAACTGCACTCTCCCGGCGTGGCCAGGGCTGTGATGCGTTGGTTACAACGTCGCTGAAAGTAACCAGAGTGAAACTGACCTGAGAGAAGGGGAGGGAGAGGGAGGAGAGAGTGGCGGCTCAGACAGAGCCAGACTTCAGACAAGGCAGCATCGCTCCCTCTGCCTCTCTCTCTCTCCCCTCTCTCCTCCTGCAGCTCCGACCTACACTAACAACACGAACAGTACCACCATTCTCTCTGTCTCTTGTGTGTGTCTGCAATCTGAGCCCAGCATGCACAGCGACCACACATTCACATCCCCAGCTTCAACCTGATAGGGGAGAGGGAGAGAGAGAGAGAAAGGAACAAGAGAGAGCCAAAGGGGGAGGAAGCAATAGAGAAGGACCAACACTTAGGTTGCTATCCACGGCCGCTCCGAGCTTGCGGGAAAACTGCAACACACACACACTTCTCCCACAGACAGTTCATTTCAGGCAAAACAAAACCGTTAGAGCTCACTCCCTTTCTGATACTTTCTCTGTGTGTATGTGTGTCTTTCTCTCACACACAAAGGGAGAGAGTGAATTGCAGACCATTGTTAACTGGAAACCACAAGAACTGCGGATGCTGTAAATTAGAAATTGCTGGAAAAGCTCAGCAGGTCCGGCAGCGTCTGTGGACAGGAATCAGAGTTAACGTTTCGGGTCCAGCGACCCTTCCTCAGAACGGTTGTAAAGTGGCAAACTGCTTTGCTCCTGGTTCTGAACCTTGCACCCAGGCAGCCTTCAACTAGGTACAACGTGGTTGTATGTATATGTTAGATCGACGGTGCAGGGCAGAAATTATTCCCCGAGACAAAAGCCTCGCAACCAGGTGGGAACCGAAAATATACTGGGGAACCCTTAGCCAGGAGGACGAGATTTTAACGCGTCTGTGGAAAGTCGAAGGTTTCGGGTCGAGGCGATCTTCCATGCAGTTTGCACACCAAACAATATGTTCCAACCAGGATAAACAGCGGGAATGGAAATGTTGCAAATTTGAAAATCGCTGGGTTAAAACATAAAATATTCCACGTGTGAAGCAAGAC
>NW_025966767.1:24035-32000 GCF_021869965.1 Rhincodon typus | reverse complement strand
CAAAATCTCCCCTCCCCTACCACATCGCAAAACCAGCCCAGCTCGTCCCTGCCTCCCTAACCTATTCTTCCTCCCACCTATCCCCTCCTCCCACCTCAAGCCCCACCTCCATCTCCTACCTACTAACCTCATCCCGCCCCCTTGACCTGTCCGTCCTCCCTGGACTGACCTATCTCCTCCCTACCTCCCCACCTACACTCACCTTTACTGGCTCCATCCCTGCCTCTTTGACCTGTCTGTTGCCTCTCCATCTATCTTCTCCTCTATCCATCTTCTATCCGCCTCCCCCGGTCTCCCTGTTTATTTCAGAACCCCCTTCCCCTCCCCCATTTCTGAAGAAGGGTCTAGGCCTGAAACGTCAGCCTTCCTGCTCCTCTGATGCTGCTTGACCTGCTGTGTTCATCCAGCTCTACACCTTGTTATCTGAGCACAAGAAATGTTAGGTCTGATATTTCCGAACCCCAGAGAAGTTCTGCCGAGTTTTCAAACCAATCAATGACTTTGCACATTTTCACCCCTAATATTCAGGGTTTCAAAAACACAAAAAAAATAGGAAATACTCACCTGACATTTGGCCATGTCTCTTTGTACAATGCGGAGATTCCCCAGGGCTTTGCTGAGAAGATTTTGAAACTCAGTTTCTTCGTCGCTGTAACAATCATCCTGATTTTAAAAAAAAGAGGGGGTCATCTTTAGACACACCATGGATAAAAGGAGCAGACATAAGCAGCGAGAGTGTGGCAGCCAGGCGCTATCACTTGCTCAGGTCTAAGTTTACTATCTCCTCCTTCAGGCCGGTTTGAAATTACACTATTTCCTGACTTGGCAGATTTCACTGAAGTCTGCATCCGCTCTTGTAAGCACATCATTACCATCTTTTTTCTTTTTTTTGGACACTAAAAAAATGCAATGATGCAGATTTGATGTCTCTTTGCAAAATTTAACAAACCAGCTCTTCCTTGCTCTGACCCTGCCCTATAATTAGTAGCTGATCATAAACACGATACAGACAAGACAAATTCTCCCGTTTCTTTATTCGTTTATAGGATCGAGAAGGAGGAGGCCACTCCATGAGTGAACACTTACTGTCCGTCTCTCACTGTCCAGTTAGGAGACAACCACATTGCTGAGGGTATGGTGTCACATGTAGGCCAGAACAGGTAAGGATGACTGATTTCCTTCCCTGAAGGATATCAGTGAAACAGATGTGGTTTTAATCTATTTATTTCAAATTTATTGAATTCAAAATTCATCATCTGCCGTGATGGGATTCGAATCCATATCCCAGAGCACTGGCTTGGGTTCTAAGTTGCTAGAACAGTGATAGGACCATGACTGTATTCACAGAAAATACTTTGCAAGTGCACCATTGTAAATATTCAACCGTAACTTGAAGGACTGGGGAACTTTGAACCCCCACCAGTATTGTTCCCGAAGACTATCCCAAGAATGATTGAATGTCACTTTGTGCAACTTCTACAGATGGACTTATTGCCGTAATAATTGGCCCTTCTCAAAAACAGCCTGCCATTTAATAAATGTCCACAGACAAAAAGCAAGAAACAGCCACAAATGCCAGCCGAAATGGAAATACAGCAAATCAGTCAGCATAGGGCACCCTCTTCAAGAACCCATGGGGGAAGGAATGAAACAAAGCCAAGTGTTTTAAAGAAAAAAAAGAAAGACAGAGGGACCGGAAGTTCTATGTTTGGCTTAGGTGCACAGGAAAAACAGCTGTAGCTGGTTGCTGGGGAATGACTGTTAAAGAGTTTCAAACAATGAGAAGAATTTGTGAAAGGTTTTCCTTAAAACAAACTACTAAAATAGGCCAACTGAAAACAGAAATAAGCCAGGTCTACCCATGTGCTTATAATAGGGCAACAAAGCCTTTCCTTTTAAAAGCTCAATGTGGTGAAAAGTAACAGGCTAACACAAAGCCACAGGCCATCCCAAAGCCCACTGGCATAAAAAATTTAACTAATCTAAACCTCACTCCCTTCAACTTGACAACAACATCTATAAATACATCCCCATGCTATTAGCATTACCGGCAGCAAAGGATGTGGAAGATATAAATAAGGTTTGAAAGTCACAGAATTACAAAATTGCAATGGAGCAGCAGATGCCTGTTCACCCACCACCAGCTCTCTGAGCCTTTTGACTGTACACCAATGTTCTGAATTTTCCCTGTAACTCTCCACATTGCTTCTATTTGAATAATCATTTCATGCTATCTTGAAGATCTCAATTGAACCTGCCTCCACCACACGCCTAAGCAGTACACTCCATATGCTAACTACTGACTGTATGAGAAAGTTCTTTTTTTCACCTCGCATTTGTTTCATTTACAAATTATTTCAAATTTGTTTCCTATTTTCATTAATCCTCTTGCAAGTGGCCGTGCCTCTCATGATTTTAAAAATTTGTATCAGATTTCCTTGGAATCTTCTCCTCCAAGCAAAACAATCCCAACTTCTCAAATCTATCCTCATGACTGAATCTTCTTATACCTGGGACCAACCCCATAAAGCTCATCTGCACACTCCAATGTGTTCAAATTCTTTCTATAGTATTCTAGAACAATGAATAATACTGCATCTGAGGTTTAACTGTGATCCTGTATAAGTTCAGTATAATGCCATTGCTCTTGGAATTTTAAGATCCAATGAATACAGCTTTGTTAACTGCTCTGTCTAGCTGTCCTGTTACCTTTAATGAATTATGCACATACAGTCAGATCTTTTTGCCCTTGAACACTCTTTAAAATAGTATGGTTTATTTTATGTTCTCTCTTCTTCTCTTTATGCCAAAATATATCACCTTATACTTCTCTGCATTGAATGTTATTTGCCACCCACTACACCAACTTGTCAATTTCTCCTTGAGGTTCTATACTATTCTCCTTATGGTTTACAGTGCTCTCAAGTTTTGCATCACTCAGAAATTTTGAAATTACCCCAGCACACCAAAATTCATTTAATTTCTATACATATATCAGAAAATGTACCTGACCCCCCGAGAAATCCACAACAAACATTCCTTTAGCCTGAGAAATACCCACTAATAACCATTACCAGCCAAATTTGTATCCATGTCGCTACTGCCATTTTTTATTCCATGAGCTATAATTTTCTTCAAGTCTATTGTGTGCTACCATGTCAAATGCTTTTGGAAGTCCAGGTACACCACATTAACAGATTGTCTCATTAACCCGCTCTGTTAGTTCTTCCAAAAATTCCAGCAAGTCACGTAGACATGTTTTTCCCTTAGCAAATCTGTGCTTCTGAATTAACCCATTGTATTTTTTCAAAGCCAAGGGTTGCTGATTGAGAAGGGGGATGTTAGCTTATTTCCCACCAGGACACTTTATACTTGTGCTCGATATTGACTATCTCTTATTTTGGCAGCATTTTATTCTTATTAATAAATGCATATACTAAATGTTCCAAGGACCAAACATTTTTTATTCAGCAACAAAAACAGAAATTGCTGGGAATTTCAGAAATTTCTGTTTATGTTTCTGATTTCCACTTTCTGAAGACTTTTCAGTTTTTAATATTATTCAGCACCTTAATTCAAATTTGCAATTTATCATACTTTTCTGATCCTCTCTGAAATGCTTTCATTACTGAGCAATTAAAATTTCCAAGGCTTTTTTATTCATTGACCTCTTCCCATATTCACAAATTTGCAGAATTTCCAGAAAACACCAAAATACCTTGCGCTTGGTCAAGTTATCCAGCCTGACTTTACAAGAGCTAATCTAAACTATCTCTTCACTGTTTCAAGTTTGTTATAAATGACAAACATATTTATTTTAAAACTTACATTTTCACAGTCGATTTGTAGTTTCTCCAAGGATTCTGTACATATTTTGAGATATTCATCGGGACATGTTTTCTATAATTAAGAAAAAAGAGACTGAGTGAGAAATTTAAGTTTGCCAGGAATAACCGAAAACAAAATTTGACAAAGAGCTAGATTTTAAACAATGCTGGCTAAAGCCAACTGGATGTAAAACTGGCATTGTAGACCAGCTCTCCAATGAAATTAGTTGAAACAAAAATTAGAAAGTTTCCTTAACAGTTTGTTA
This sequence comes from Rhincodon typus, assembly GCF_021869965.1. Lineage (NCBI taxonomy): Eukaryota > Metazoa > Chordata > Chondrichthyes > Orectolobiformes > Rhincodontidae > Rhincodon > Rhincodon typus. The sequence goes on along the minus strand of NW_025966767.1, from coordinate 27,907 downwards.
ATCTGCAATGCCAGTTTTATACCCACTTGACAAGGTAGTATCTACCTCAAGATTTTGCACCTTGTACTATTTTCCCTCACAATTACATTCTGCCCCATTTTAACTTTAAAAGGCACCATAAGACCTATTTATGTTAGATTGCAAAAAGAAACTTCAGGACATTAGTGCAACATAGCCTACCAAACAGACGGGATTTTTGATACGAATTTTGTTTTCAAATTTTCCCCTCCCCCTCATCGTATGGTTCTTACCACTATCGCCAACTATCAGGTGTATTCCTGGGGGTGGGGAGTTGTCACAAGTAGTCTCAGCAGAAAACAACTTCCCATTTCCATCAATCATATTCTATATTCAACACTTCCAGCAGTTACCATTTTTCAAGACATAATCAACCTTCCCTTGGATCAATCAGAGAATTGCTAAAACTCACGTCACGCCAGCATCAGCTCGGTTGTCTGCTCGACAATTACCAGACTATATCACACAGGCTGCTAACTTAAGTTACTAGTGCTCCAGAAGCCAGCCCACCGTTTTAAAAATTTATTAACAGGATGTGGGTGTCTCCAACCAAATCAGAGAGTAGTGGTGAGCCAATTTTCAGTCTACTCTGCGGTTTGTTCAGCCAGTTCAGAAATCAATTATGAGTTAATCATATTGCTGTGGGTCCAGAATCACATACAGTCCAAAGCCACTGAAAACAGTATCTTTGCCATACCTTTCCATTTCAGAAATGCATATAAAAATACATATTCAGTGGTTGCTAGTTTCAATAAACTTGTAAGCTACTAATCTGATGCCAGCATAGCATTATATGTGAAATATGCATACATCTCTTGCAACACAATAATAACTTTTGAGTTGTAAGTTTGATTATGTTATTCACTTTCCAAGAAAAAACAATTTACATTGAAGACACACTACTGCAGTTCTCAAATAATCAGGCAGATGCAGTTTCGAAATGATCAAACATCTATATGAATGATCAGTGATCAATTCACTAACTATGGTACCCATAGATCTTATCAGTTTGATGTCTCCCACGGTATGTTATACCTGGCTTCTCCTAAACGTCTACGTGAAATGGCAGTCAATACTCAAATGAGACTGTTCAAACAGGATATAGATGAAAAATGACTAATAAGATAATAACATTTTGATGTTGCCATGTTATAGTACAACAGTCCAACAAACAACTTTTTCAAGTAATTGTCACTCATTCTAGAAATTGTTATTGTGCTTTCTTTTCCTTATTGATAACCTAAAGAAAACTTGCAAAACATTTTGAAGTCATGCCACTGATTCTGCTTCTGGCCTATGATATCACACTTTTAGTACTTAATCTGGGACCTGGGACTTTTGCTTGTTAAGAGTCATCTTGTCTCTGTGGTTAAACCTATCTGTTCATTACAGACTATTGTCTAAGAAAGTATAGACAACCACATCTTTAGAAAAAGATAGTCTTGAAATAGTGATGACTGCATAGCACCACTGAATGGAGCTAGTAAGTTAAGTAGTATGTCAGTGATAAACCATCTTAAGAAATATCTAAATTCTGGCATGTGATCTAAAGAAACAAATTCTAGACTTCTGTTGCTTTTCTCTAATTCCTTTCCAAAACTGGATTTGATCCTTGTCTTATGAACTCAGATTAATTCTATCTGATGATGCTTAATAAAGTTTGGAAACATAATTATTAGTAAACAATACTAAAAATCAATGCTTACCGATATATACTTGGGAATTGTAAGATAGATGTCACTCCACTCCTATGAAAGAAAATAGTTCTTAGTTTTATGGATCATGCATCACATACTCATATATTTACACATATTATGTACAAATATGTATAAAAATATTTTTATACTATGCTAAAATAAGTTTCATAATCTTACCAGTGATAGATTCAGATTTCTAATCCCATTGAAAGCTCGAAGAATTTCATCAATCTCAGTTTTAGCAAAACTGCCAAAAACACAGCAACTGAGCAAAAGTAGGCACAGGCGCATCATCTTTCTGTAAAGATTTTCTTTCAGCTACTTAGTACTGTTTATGGATGAACTGATTGTAATTTGTTCAAGCATTACAGACTCTTTATATCCTTCATTGCCGCAGAGGAAATGAGGTAAACAGGTGGAAAGTAAAGGTAGGAAATGCCACCTCCAGAGATTAGCATGGAATCCACTTCAAGATTCATATTCAGATTCTGACTCACTACGCACTAGTGAATATACGTCACTACTAATGTTGAAGTAGTTAAAAGAACGTAACAAAATTAACTAGTGTTTTACAGCTTGTAAATCGTGAAACCCTTGAAGATCCATATATGGGTCAGTAAGTACAATAATCTCCAAAATCAGTATCTTGAGGGGAAAAAAAAACTTGCCACAATCACCTTGCACTCAAGAAAACCCAAGTTGAGATGTGCAGAATATTCAAAGACCACATTTCTCACTTCGTCATTTGTAACAGTGGCACTAAACGGCATTATTTCCCTATGTCAGTTTTAGACACGTAATTTTCAGTGACGCATAGAACCCGCAGTAAACCCATCTAGGAAGAAAAATGCAAATCATGCAAAAAATTTTTTCTCTGTGAATTATGAGATCAATAGAAAAGTCAGGGGGGATCATCGCTGTTTCTAATTACCGCTGTTCATGGTCCTTGAAGATCTCCAGTAATTTCTTATCAGCAAATCAAATTATCTGGCCATTAATTAAGTTGTCGGTGGGACCTTGCTGTGTGCAAAGTACTGATATTGTTTGTTGCAGAGTCATTCGATGTATGTGAAGGAGTTAAGGCTTTGTGCGTTTTCTCACAGAGTGATATAGATGCATTAGCGAGCCTTTTCAGAATTTCTTAATACAATCTTGGATTGTGTCGTGAGAGGAACAGAGCGCAAGTCCGAACAAGGTCTACTCAGATTTTGATTTCACTCCATCTGCTACAACACACAATTCTGGACATAATATTTTAGTTGGGGCATTCAAGTTTAGAGCAAGTACAGAGTAGAGATTTTTAAAATTGATACTGGGAACTAAATGCTTAAATTCCAAGTTAAGACTGCGCAAAGTAGAAATGTTTGCATCACTTCAAAGAAGACTCAGGTCAAACTTTACTAATGTTTTCAAGATTCATGTGAGATTCGCATTAGCTAAATGCTGTTATTTATTTATGTAGTTCACACAGAGGATGGTAAATGGGGGTACTGACTGCCCAAGGGGATAATGGAGGTAATTAATATCAGCAAATTCATGAAGAAGTTGAATGGTTCTTTCTACTCATGGATTGAAAAATATAACAGTCAGTAATTAGACCAAGAGAAGCTCCCAAACTCCTTCTGTTAGTTTGGCACTACCCTTTTAACAAATGTTATTAAATATTCATTATGGCATTGAAAACCTGGAAAAAAAGTCTCCAGACATTCTGTAGACTTCTGCCAGTTTCCGAAACTAATTCATTTCGGGACCCGTTGAACCCCTGACAGACAACATAAGGAACTTTTTTGCAGCCATTTACATCTATTTCTTTTAGGTTTCACTGAATTATGACATGATAAGGTGTTGGAGCAGAAGTAGGCCGGACACCCTTTGAGCCTGCTCCACTGTTCAATGAGATTGTGAAGACCTCAACTCTATTTTCCTGCTTTTTCCATTTAACCTTTGATTCCCTTCTGATTAAAAATTTGTCCATTTCAGCCCTGAATATACTTAATAAATCAGCCTCAAAACCCACTGCGGTAAAGAGTTCCACTGATTCGCTATCCTCTGAGAGAACATAGAACATAGAACATAGAACATTACAGCGCAGTACAGGCCCTTCGGCCCTCGATGTTGCGCCGACCTGTGAAACCAATCTGAAGCCCATCTAACCTA
>NW_025966767.1:16770-23535 GCF_021869965.1 Rhincodon typus | reverse complement strand
TCCTACCTACTAACCTCATCCCGCCCCCTTGACCTGTCCGTCCTCCCTGGACTGACCTATCTCCTCCCTACCTCCCCACCTACACTCACCTTTACTGGCTCCATCCCCGCCTCTTTGACCTGTCTGTTTCCTCTCCACCTATCTTCTCCTCTATCCATCTTCTATCCGCCTCCCCCGGTCTCCCTATTTATTTCAGAACCCCCTTCCCATCCCCCATTTCTGAAGAAGGGGCTAGGCCTGAAATGTCAGCCTTCCTGCTCCTCTGATGCTGCTTGGCCTGCTGTGTTCATCCAGCTCTACACCTTATCATCTCAGATTCTCCAGCATCTGCAGTTCCTAGTATCTCTGATACAATTTCTTGTGCTCCTTTGCTTTTACAGAAACGGCAGTGCATATCCCGTGGAGTGAAGGAAGTAAAACTGGAACCGTTCCTGAATCAATTCAAAGAGTTTTTAAATCGCCGGAACCGCAAGTTGTGCTAACTGCAGCCATGGTTATGGATGGATGGGGCAACAGACCTTCCTTATCGCCAGGGACAAAAAGAAATCGATGGATCTTATTAACCCTCTGCAAAGGGAAAATTGTGCAGAACTTTTCAAAGCAAAGAATATTTTCTCTCCCCTCTTGCTATTTGTCACCTCTCCCCAGTTCCTTTCCAGTGTTAATCCAAGGAAAGTAGGCTCCAGAACACCTTCATCAGCGCTAAACTATTTTGATTGTTTGAAGAGGACTTTCCAATTGAGATAGCAAGAACTGCAGATGCTGGAAGTCAGAGTCAATACAGTGTGGAGCTGGAGGAACACAGCAGGTCAGGCAGCATTAGCAATTGAGTCTGTTGTTTGGTAATGCAACCCCATGGATTTTATTTAGTGTCGAATTCAGTTTAGTGTTGGGAATTAATACAGTGCAAGGAACAAATGCCTTGATGATAATACGCCAATCAGTGATTAACTATTACTACTGAAATGATATGCAAAAAATGCCTAAACCATGCAGCTCACGTCTATGATAAGTTAACCGGAAGTGTTAGATTTGCACTTACTGACAGTGAATGTTGGAGATTGGCTTATACAGTCATAGCCCTATCCTAACCTACACTGCCCGTGCGTGTAGCCCACTCTGTGAAGGATAAGTGGGCAGAATTAGTTGTTATCTAAAATTGATAGAGCGCTTACAAGCAACAGATACCTTGTCTTCTATTGTGTTGAATTCAGTTCTATGTTGTCTAAGACGTTTAAACTCCTCCCTGACCTGTTGGAGAACTTGTCTTTATATTGTGCCTTCAAGGGCAGGAAAACACTCTTAAGATACTTGTTCCTTCAATTCCTGAGCATTTGTTGATTATTTTTATTTAAATAATTTGTAGAGTTATGGAGAACAGGCAGGAGGGTGGCACTAAATCATGATTCTCATTCGGGGAGTTTTTGCGGACATGATGGGCTGAATGGCCTCCTGCACTATTCTATGATTCTGTTTCATCTCCCACTTCTCTCAGAGCAAGCACTCAGGTGATTTTTGCCCCCGTCTGGTCTCCAATAACCTATGAAACCATAATAATGTTTGTAGAATCTTTTTATCTCATCAAAATGGAAATGGTTGGACCTCTTCTAAATATTTTTTTCCTTCTTTCCAAACTCCAATGATATTTCTGTGCAGCTTGTGGCTGCAATGTTAAAAATCCAGAGTCATTGCAGTCACTCTTGGTCAATCAATACCTCAAAACTGTAGAGTACTTCCCTTTTAAAAATATACCTTCAGGATTTCGAAAACTAAGCTGGGTGCCAACAAATTCACATTTACTAATTTATCCTCTCTTTTAAGTTCACTGCTAATCTTCAGGACTGGGCTGTAAATTAAACTTACTGTTGAAATGATGATTACAAGTGAGGATAAATGGTAAATTAATTTCAAACTATTTTTGAGTGATGGCTGTATCATGTATGTATATTGCAACAATATAGATGCATGACAAAAGACTTTTTAAAACTAACTTAATTACTACTTTTTAAAAATTGTGTATTTATTGCATCTTGGCCATGGTAATCTAATTGGCCCATGTGATATTTATTTATATTAATAACGACAAATGAATGAATTTTTAACATAACAATTTATGTTTTTAAGTTATATAAAACTCGAAATATTTATGTCAATTGGATGTATTTATACTATTTATGGTAATTTTAAAAATAAAATATCTTCAGTAAATATATTTGCTTCAAAAGAATGTTTCTTGTTCTTGAATATTTCAGTCCGTATGTGCAAAAGTCAGTTCAAATGATCAGAAATCTTGAGTCAATGCTTACCACCATTCATGCTTCCAGGGTTGAGAAGTTTCAGTTGTGAAGATAGATTGGAGAAGTTGGGACTTTCCCTTCAAGAGAAGTCTGAGAACAAGATTTGATCAGTGTATTAAAAATCATAAGCAGTTTGGACAGAAGAAATAGGAAGTAAATGTTCGCATTCATGACAGGGTCAAGAATGAGACAGCAAAGATTTAAAATAACGTGTAAAAGAAGCAAAAATGGTGTCAGGAAGCAATATCTTCACTCAGCGGTTATTTACAGTCTGGAATGCACTGCCTGAAAGTATGGAGGAGGGAGGTTCAGTTGAGGCATTCAGGTGAAATTTGGTCATATCAGAGAGAATGCCGTTAAGTGAGATGCTCATTTGGAGAGCCAGTGCAGATGTGATGGGCTGAATGGCCTCTTCCCATGTAACAGTTCTGTGTTTCTTAATACACCTTCATTGAAAATTAGTGCCAGTTCCTCTTCTTAATTACCCCAACAATGTTTACAACAAAACAAAAATCTGTACATCCTCAGTGTTTACACATTCTTAAGGCACAGCTGCAATCTCACTTCAACAAAAACAAACTGCACTTTTTGATTGAAGATGGCAAGAAGTGCAGATGCTGGAGTCAGAGTGGAGCTGGAGGAACAGAGCAGGACAGGCAGCATCAGAGGAGTACGAAAGTCGAAATTTTGGGTTGGGACCCTTCTTCAGAACTTGGGAGGGGAAAGGGTGCTGGGAAATAAAGGGAGGAGGGGTGGAGCTGGGGGTAAGGTAGGTGGGATGGTGATAGGTGGATACAGGTAAGGGGTGGTGGGGATTGGTCAGTGGGAAGGGTGGGGCAGATGGGTGGGAGAGAAGATGGACAGGTTATGTAAGGTCAAGGAGGCAAGAGGGACGATTGGTGGGGCTGGGGAATGGTAGGTGGGGTGGTGATACGTGGATGCAGGTGGGGTTAGTTGTGATTGGTCAGTGGGAAGGGTGGGGTGGACAGGTGGGGAAGGAGATGGAAAGGTTGTATCAGGTCAAGGAGGCGGTGATGACAGGGAGGTTTGGATTTGGGATGAGGGCGGGGTGGGGAAATTTTAAAACTGGTAAATTCCATGTTTAGGCCATCGGGCTGTAGGCTCCCGAAGTGGAATATGAGGTGTTCCTCCTCCAGTTTGCAGGTGGTGTCATTGTGGCACTGGAGGAGGCCCGGGATGGACGTGTCATCAAGGGAGCGGGAGGAGGAGTTAAAATGGTTAGTGACCGGAAAGTGTTGTCGATTATCGCGTACTGAGGACAGATGCTCACAAAACAGTTCCCAAGTCTGCGCTTGGTCTCACCGATGTAGAGGAGGGCACATCGGGAGCAGCAGATACAGTAGACCAGGTTGGAGGATGGACAGGTGACCCCTGTCAGATATGGAAAGTTTGCTTTGGGCCTGGGATGGAGGTGAGGGTGAGGTGTATGGGCAGGTGTAACACTTCCTGTAGTTACAGGGAAAGGTGCCGGGTTTGATAGGGTCAGTGGGGAGTGTGGAGCGGACGCCCTCTTCAACAAAAATAAAGACAGAGACCCCCGGTTCTCACGTACAATCCTACCAACCTCCACATGTAGCGTATCATTCTCCGCCACTTCTGCCACCTACAATCCAACCCCATGAACAAAGAGATATTTCCCTTCCCACCCTTATCTGCCTTTCGTAAGGACTGCTCACTCTGCGACTCCCTCGTCTGCTCCACACTACACCCATCGCCCTCCTTCCCCATATTCACTGAGCCAAACATCCCCCAGAATTCATCCTTGCCCAAGCCCTAAAGACTCATCATTTCTTGCTTTATTTCCATGCCATTCCAATTCAGGAATTTATCTGTTATAAATTTCTGGCTCAGTTAAGCTGTTCCCCCAAAACTGCCGATTGCCCATTTTTCCTTCTACCCCTGACGTGAGCTGACATTATGAATCCTGTACTGTTTCCTTTCCTTTAAAAAATCACCATTATCACATCCCTTCTCAAAACATGAGTGTCGGAGGCTGAGGGGTGGCCTTATAGAGGTTTATAAAATTATGTGAGGCATGGATAGGGTAAATAGCCAAGGTCTTTTTCCCAGGGTAAGGGAGTCCAAAACTAAAGGACATGGGTTTAAGGTGAAAGAGAAAAGATTTAAAAGTGATCTAAGGGGCAACTTTTTCACGCAGAGGGTAATGCTTGTATGGAATGAGCTGCCACTGGAAGTGGTGGAGGCTGGTATGATTACAACATTTAAGAGGCATTTCGATGGGTATATGAATAGAAATGGTTTGGGGGTTATGGATCAAATACTGGCGAATGGAACTAGGTTAATTTAGGATATCTGGTCAGCATGGGCGAGCTGGACCAAAGGGTCTGTTTCCATGCTGTATATCTCTATGACTTTATGAATCTATGCATCTTCCCCTTCAACCCTTGGAAACTACTGCTCTCTTCCTCTCCAAACATATCTTGCTTGAAGACGTTGTTGCTACCTTGCATATGCAAGATGATTTATGCTAATTATTGGTGTATTTGTAGATCTTTCCCCAACCTATTTGGACTGATTCCAAATCAACTATAATCATTTATGTAAATTATTTCAGAAATAATTCCATTTGATGCTCCAATTTGCCTATTTTTCCCATGTCTCAATATCTTCCATGCAATCAACATCACACACTACAGCTGCTATTTGTGCCTCATGGTCAGTATACCTTTAAGCTATGTATCAAATTGTGTGACCTAAGGGTATAAAGATCTCAATCTCCAGCTTACACTCAGAATACTGAAAACATGACACGACTGGAAGCATGCTACACTGTGCTGTAATCTAATAGTTTAATGTTAGCCCAGGTGACGGTGATGTCTGTCCAAAATAGTTAGCTGTAATAATCATCTGTTGGATTCTTCAACGCAGCAATATCCATGTTCAGTTTCATATATTATGGAGGATAATACGAGCATTGTTATATCAGGTAAAACACTGTGCTCAAATATACATTAGCAGTTTCTATAATTCATCATCAAAATGCACCTTGAAGGAATTTTGCTGTCCAACACCATACTATTGTAATATCTGTAATGTGTATACTAAATGTTCCTCAAATTGTTCACACATTTTTTGTTTATTTTACTTAACAAACTTTTATTAACAACACTCTGGCTTCAATTTTACCAGTTCAAAATTATCACAAACCCAAAAGCAAGAGTATTAGATTGACACATGTTTTTAATGGCCAATTTTGTTCAATACTCACCATTGGACTGGACTCTCTGAAGATAATAAATTACCTTAAATGGGTTAAAATTGAGACTTTGAAAGGCAAAGGCAGCAGTTAATATTGTCTACATACATCTAGGAGCCCAAAAGGGTAATTGTATAATGCACAATTTGCTTCTGCCAATCTCACCTTCACATCTTCAACACTTCTTTTGCTGTAACAGGGACACGTGTGAGTTATGCACTTCTGCCAGAGACAGACATGCATGTCCCCATGTCTGAACCAAATTCCATAAGATGTCTTGGAAGGCAGTGTATCACAGCTGCCAGAGTCTCACTCTGAAATGTACGTATTGAAGTATATCTGTGATGTGAAAGAGAGCCTTTTCGTTAGGGAGGCCTATCATGGTGACATACTGGGTGGTTGTGCCCTCTTGATTGGCACTACATCCACAAACACCCACTCCGTCCACCATCAATGCTCGACAGCAGCAATGTGTTCAACTTTTCAAGATGTACTGCAGAAATTTGCCGAAGATCCTTAGACAGCGTCTTCCAAACCCACGACCACTTCCATCCAGAAGGATGAGAGTAGCAGATACATAGGAACACCACCACCTGCAAGTTCCCCACCAAGCCACTCACTGTCCTGACTTGAAATTATATCACCGTTCCTTCAATGTCACTGGGTCAAAATCCCATAATTCCCTCCCATTTTAGGTCTATCTACATCATGTGGACAGAAGGGTTCAAGAAGGCAGCTCAACATCACCTTCTCAAGGGCAACTAGGGATGGGCAATAAATGCTGGCCCAGCCAAATCTACTCACATCCCATAAGTGAAGAAAACAAAATGAAAAGAGTTGCTGTTGCTGAGGATAAAAAACATCAACTGAGCATTTGTATTTTCAGGACTGTAAACTGGGTATTACTTTCTGCTTCCATTGGGATACTATCTCTTTGTAAATTGTATGTGCATGATTCTTTGTATCGGGTTTTTCTTAGTTGCCTTTTCTTTTACAAGAAAAAGAAACAAACAGCGAAATTCACAGCTGATCTTGGAGAAACCTGTGGTGGGGGAGCACACAGCAGGGAAGCAGTTAAGAGGCTAGTTTTAGAGTGTAACCTTCCTTTTTTTAAAATCTACAACAGTGAGTAGAGTGGGATAACAAGGTGTAGAGCTGGATGAACACAGCAGGCCGAGCAGCATCAGAGGAGCAGGAAAGCTGATGTTTCGGGTCTAGACCCTTTCTGAA
>NW_025966767.1:11627-16270 GCF_021869965.1 Rhincodon typus | reverse complement strand
ATCCATTAGCAACTATTCATTCCCCATTACCTAGTCCTTTGTCTGTCCAACTGTTTTTCTCTTTCTTTGGGTTCTATCTTCACCCATCATTTACTCTCCCCCATTTCCCCCCCCCCCCCCATATTCTGCATAAATACCAACCATTTCCTAGCTACCATCAGCTCTGAAGAAAGTTCACTGGACCTGAAACATTAACTCTGATTTTTCACCACAGATGCTGCTAGGCCTGCTGAGTTTTTCCAGCTATTTCTGTTTTTGTTTGCGAGCATGTGGACTGCAGAGGTTCAAGGCGGCAGCTCACCCCCAGCTTCTCAAGGGCAACTAGGGACGAGCAATAAATTGTTGGCCAGTCGGCGAAGTCCATGTCCCATGAGTAAATTAAAATAACAAACTAAATGGAAAAAAAAATTTAAGTGGGTGCACTAACAGAGTAACACTTGGGGCATCTTAAGCTGTATCTTTGAAGGTAACAGGCCAGGCTGATAATGTTTTAATTTAAAATATCCCACAGGTTCCTTGAGAATGTTGCGCTGAATCTTCAAGACACTGATAGTGACCCAGCTGGGATCTGAATCTGAGTCTACGCTTCTGGACTTTAGAAAGAACATACAGAACGTGGCAAGTGTGCAGAGAGGATTAATCGGATGGCACCAGCAATGAGATCCTCCAGTTAGCTAAAGCGACTGGTGAAGATCAGATAATTTCACATTCTCCACTGGAAGGAGGATTAAAGGAACATTTCATAGAAGCGTTCAAAACTCTGAGGGCGGCATAGTGGTTAGCACTGCTGCCTCACAGCGCCAGGGACCCGGGTTCGATTCCACCCTCGGGCGACTGTCTGTGTGGAGTTTGCACATTCTCCCCCGTGTCTGCGCGGGTTTCCCCCGGGTGCTCTGGTTTCCTCCCACAGTCCAAAGATATGCAGGTTAGGTTGTTTAGCCATGCTAAATTTCCCATAGTGTTCAGAGAGGTGTAGATTAGGTGAGTTATAGGGGGATGGGATGCTCTGCTCTGAGGTTCGGTGTGGACTTGTTGGGCCGAAGGGCCTGTTTCCACACTGTAGGGATTCTATGATTACAGTTTCCAGTGACAGAACACATGGTAACCAAAGGCTTGAAATAGCTGGCAAAGAGAAAATAAGGGGGCAGCTGAGGTTTTTATATTGAAAAATTCAGCAAGTTGTTGGATTTGTATTGTGACTGCCTGACAGGACAGCAGGCTCAATGGTGACTTGCAAAGCCATCTTGGATGAATAACTTGGGGCAGCACGGTGGCTCAGTGGTTAGCATTGCTGCCTCACAGCTCCAGGGACCTGGGTTTGAATCCACCCTTGGGTGACTATCTGTGTGCAGTCTGCACTTTCTCCCAGTGTCTGCGTGGGTTTCCTCTGGGTGCTCTGGTTTCCTCCCACAGTCCAAAGACGTGGAGGCTAGGTTAGACTAGCCATGGAAAATTGCCCATAGTGTTCAGGGATATGTAAGGATTAGCCACAGGAATGCAGGGTTACAGGGATAGGGTGGCATGCTCTTTGTAGAGTTGGTGTCGACCTGTTGGGCCAAATGGCCTGTTTCCACACTGTAGCGATTCGATGAACCAAAAAAGAAATGTGCCATAAACAGAAATCTTCCTTCTTCCTGAAAGTTATTTCTAGCTACTGCTGCTGGCTTCAGCACTTTTTTTCCCTTAAAAACAGTTTCTGGCATATTCTGTGGAGATAATTCGCTCAATTGGTCAGATGGCTCCCGAGTGGTTCAGTGTAACACCAGAGTGGGTTCTGGCAGGAATAGCATATGGAACCTGCAGTTTCTCCCTCCCTGAGAGTGGAAGGCAATGGTAAAACAACACTGACAAAAACAAACTGTCATGAAAACTAAATAAAAACCGAAAGAACTGCGGAAGCTGTAAATCAGGAACAAAAACAGAAATTGCTGGAAATGTTCTGCAAGTTGGGCAGCATCTGTGAAGAAAAAAAAAAATCAGTTAATGTTTTGGATCCAGTGACCCTTCCTAAGGGTTAACTCTGATTTTTTTTCTTCACAGATGCTGCCAGACCTGTTGAGCTTTTCCAGCAGCTTCTGTTTTTGTGCCATGAAAATTACTCAGGTCAAAAGTACCAGCAGACAGGTCAAAAATCTGCTTTTGGCAGAGCAGACACACCATCTATTCCCCATTGTGCAGCATTGACTTTTCACGTGTCTGGACAATAAAAGTATTTATCATATGGTCTCATGACTGAAAAGTGACTTCAGATATCCAATCTTAATATTTCCAAATAAAAACCAAAAGAACTGCAGATGCTGTAAATCAGGAACAAAAACAAAAATTGCTGGAATAGCTCAGCAGATTTGGCAGCATCTGTGTAGAAAAAAAAATCAGAGTTAACCCTTAGAAAGGGTCAATGGATCCAAAGCGTTAACTGATTTTTTTTCTTCACAGATGCTGCCAGACTTGCAGAGCTTTTCCAGAAATTTTTGTTTTTGTTCCTGATTTTAATATTTACTAACATGCATCCCAGAATTTAAAACCGTGGTCTCAAATTTCAGGACAGCACGACTGAAGTTACTTTATCTTTCATAGCTGAGTAAACCTGTGTCCATCTTTTGCAGTCACAGCACTTAAATGGTTAAACACCAACAGAATTGGCAAGCCTATCCTTTTAGGAAAATTCTTGCTGTTGTGGTCTAACAAGGAGCGAGAAAAGAGGGGTGTCATCTGCCCCCTCCTCATCTGATGAGTATAACACTGAATCATTTTGGCAAGGAAAGGTGAAATTTCATTAGAAGACGATGGCACATCGAAGATGCCAGTTATGGGCTAGCCCCACCTCACAACATTGTCCATGTCCTGATGAAAGAACCGCTGCTTTTGTGGCTACAAAGATCTGCAACAAATTAGAGCTTCCGCAAAAGCATTCAGAAAGCAGCAATTACTGCTACGGAAATAGGAGTGAAGATAAGAATTGTCTCTATATGAATGTAGGTCGAACAGTCCTAATAACCTTTACTTATTGAGTTTTTTTTAGAAAGTAAATGCAAGGCAAAAATCAAGAAATAACCTGAAGTGAGGTACAAATCAATAATTTAACTGGGTTATTCTAAACACTGTAGTTATAATGGCGACTTCAATTACCCAAATGTAGACTGGGACACTGGGAATGTCAGAAGCAGCAAGAAGCAAGCGTTGTAAATTCAGAAGGGCTTCCTACAGCAGGAGGTATTCAGTCCAACAAAGGAAGGAAAGATGTATTGTTGGAACTGATTCTAGGAATATGAGGTGCTTTAAGTGGATCAAGTGTCAGAGGGGGATCATTTAGGAGACAGTGATCAGTATAAGGTTCAGGATAGTGGTGGAGAACGACATGCAGCTACTCAAAGTAAGAAAAATCCAGTGGCAGGGAGCTGATTTTGATGATGCAAAAAACATAGCTGAGCAGGATTGTTTGGAATAAGAGGCTGGTAGGAGACAGAGTTTCTCATCAGCTGGACAGTTTTGTTTAGGTGTAGTCAAGGGGAATTCCCTCTGGATTTGTTTGTCCTAACTTTTCCTATCAAAGTTCCTTGGACGATGGAGTAGGTAGAAATTAAAATTAGAATGAAAAAGCATGATTATGACAACACAAGGCAGAATGAACAGGAATACTGAAGGTTTGGGGGTAGGTGAAAAGGAAAAGAACTGTTAAGACTAGCAGCTAAAATAAAAGGGAAATCCCAAAGTCAATCTGTAGGCATATAAAAAGTAAGACAGTGGTTAAAAAAAGGAGTAAGACTAATAGAGATCCAAAAAGGGGATTTACACCTGAGGCAGTGGGCATGGTCGAGGTGTTAAATGCATACTTTGCTTCATCTTTACAAAGGAAGAGAATGCTGCCCAGTGCATGGTGATAGAGGAAGAGATAAAATGAATAAGGAAGACGTCTTGGCTAGATTGACGACACTGAAATTCAACAAGACCGGGCGAGACTCATCCAAATATTTTGAAGGAAGCTTTGGTAGACATTGAGAGGCACTGGCCATAATCATTTCACCTTTCCTGGATACGGAGGTGCCAGAAGACTGGCAAACATTATAACCTTGTTCAAGAAAGTTTGCAAGGATAATCCCAACAGTTATGGAACAGTTAGTTTAACTTCAGTGGTAGTGGAAACTTCTAGAAACAATTATTCAGGATAGAATTAGTTGTCGCATGAGAAGGTGGATTCAGTTGCAAGAGTCAGCTAGATTTCTATTAGGGAAATTGTGTCTAACTAACTCGGAGTGTTTTTGAAGAGGTAACAGCAAAAGGTCTACGAGTGCCATGATGACGTGGTATCCATGGATTCCAGAAGGTGTTTGATACACTGCTACACAACAGGCTTGTGGGGAAAGTTGTAGGTCATGGTATAGAAGAACAGTAGCAATGTGGACACAAATTGGCTGAGAATTAGGAAACAGAGAGCAATGGTCAATGATATATTGTAGTGGAGTTCCCCAGGGGTCAATATTAGGACTGTTAGTTTTCCTTATCTGGATCTTGGTGTACAAGGGATAATTTTAAAGTCTGCTGATAACACCAAACTTGAATGAACAGTAAACTGAGGACGGCAGGCTGAATCTCTAAAAGGTCATCACCAAGTTACTGGGGTAGTAGGAACTGCAGATGCTGGA
>NW_025966767.1:2879-11127 GCF_021869965.1 Rhincodon typus | reverse complement strand
CAGAGGGATAACAAGGTGTAGAGCTGGATGAACACAGCAGGCCAAGCAGCAACATAGGAGCAGGAAGGCCGACGTTTTGGTCTCCAGCATCTGCAGTTCCTACTATCTCTGTTCAGAGGGAGATGGGTTCAAATGGATAAGGGGGGAGGGGGGCTGGTGGGCTGAAAAATTGAGGCAACCAATGTCATGAGAACGGTTCTCGATGAACAGGTGAAGTGCAGATAAAAGTTCAGAGGAAGGGGCCCAGGTGTTGGAGGAGGGTGAAGGTTTCCGTGGGATAGGAAGAGGACTCTTACCCAAAGAAATGGGCATGGAGGCAAAGGCGGTAGAGAAAGAGTTAAATGTCACTTCGTGTCCGAAATTCATTAAGGTGGGGGATGCAGAGGGATAAAACAGACCTTTGCTGGGTACAGAACCTTCCACATCAGAGAGTGGAAGGTCAGAAGTCGGGGAGTGGATGCTTATATCGCCACTTGCCACTTTTTTTTCCTTCCAGAATACATCATTTCACTCATGCCTGTGTGAAATTTCATAAAATGCCTATTTCACTAGGTGTTGTCCTGAAGTTTATTATTCTCGTCACGTCAGCTTACAGCCAAGAGCATGGTTATCTACTCCCAGGCTGAGAGGTTGTATAACATCTTGAGGAGCACCATCCTACAAGCATGGGGCATAGAAGGCCGACTTCCGTGAGTGGCCACTATTCGTACAAAGATTGAACCAGGATCACTGATATCACTCAAGTTAGCCACCCAGCGAATTGAGCTAATCAGCCCACACTTTGGATCTTTATGATATTTGAAAGCTTTGAAATTATTTGACCCATGTCCAAATCAAGTTCCTCACATATATGCCCAAAACCTAGCTCATGCTGTGTGTGTGACTGGAGACAAGGAATTGTCATCTTTACAGGGGAAGGAGCCTTTTTTTTTTAAAACACTTACAGCTCAAGCAGGAATCACTGTTTCAAGTGAACATTTTAACAGAAATAGTAACTTATTTTGCATGCTTTATTTTTATGGGGTTTGTTTGTGTTTCTAAGATTGTCAGTTACAATGGAGCATTCTCAAATGTGCTGTTGTGTAGTGCATGTCAGGTCACTTTTACAAGTAAGTATGCTTCATTTTCTGAGAGGGTCACGTGCTGTCCAATAAATCGAATGACAAAGGTGTGAGATGTGAAATTCCTTTTTTACACTCTGATGCATGTTTTAACATTGCCTTTCACAGCGGTGAATTGAGTCAAGCCTTTATTGACACGTTTTGCCAAAGTTTTCACACGTCAAGTACAGCAGTAGTGTGTGACCTGCAGTACAATTGAGGGTTCCTGGAGCTGAAAGGAAGTAAATTTATCTTTAAGTAAGAGAAAACTTTTTTTGAGTCCAACCGCAAAGTTGTTGCCTTGTTGAAAAAAAAGGCTGGTGTTTCATTCTAAGGTTTTTGTTGGGTTTGCCACGGACAGTGGGAAGACCATTGGAAATTTTCCCCCTGGTGGAAGTGTTACTATTCTCCTGTCCACTTTCTCTGTAAATTTGTTTGTGGGAACTGTAATTGATGACCTTACCCCCTCATGCGATGTTTTAGTGGACTAAAACTAGTGAATGACACAAATAGGTATTAGTTATAATTATTCTGTTAGATTCACATTAGTAATGAATAGCTATAAACTGACTTCTTAGCATTGAATGAGAAGAGAGTTTGATGAGCCAAAGGGGGAAATTATTGTTGTACACTGCCTGAAGAGATTTGCTTCATTGATTTATTTATTGTCACGTGTACTGGAGTACAGTGGAAAGCTTTGTTAACAAGCAGTACAGGCAGATCATAGGAAGCAAGGATGTACAGATCAAAGGTTGTGAAAAAAACTCAGACAGAGGCTTTCAGGTTACATTGCATAGGGCGTGCTTTGAGGTGGGGGTAAATCAACGTTAACAAGATCGACATTATTTGAGGCTAGAGACTCCATTCAGTAAAAAGTCATTCAGTTAAATCTTCACTGTTGTGTACACATGTTCTAGTTTCAGATCTGGGAGCCCCTGGGAAATCTTTCCTCTGACCTAGGAGCTCACTGTTAGTTTTCGCAGCTGATATCAGCTAATGGATCATGTGGGACAGACTCATGGGCCTACTCTTATTCCTGTCAGTTAGTTAAATCATGCTTGATCTTTTGTAACTGCATCTACCAATTTGTGTTGGACATCCTTTAAAATGCTTACCAAATAAAAATCTATCAATCTATGTTTTTAAAAAAGATTCCAAATGATTTGGTCTTCAGCCCATCAAAGAAAATAGTTTCACTTTATCAAATTCAACAAAGGGCATGTGATGGTGCCCGCTTGAACTGCTACAGTCCATTTCGTGTAAGTGCACTCATTGCTGTTTAGGAGGGAATTCCAGGATTTTGAACAAGCGACAGTGAAGGATGACTCTGTATTTGCAATCAGTATCTGTCAAATCCTTCAATCACCTACCGAAATGAATTCAATCCTTCTCTGAGTGTGTAAAGGATTGCAAACCTAGACTGTGGAACTTGTCCTTTTTCAGCCAAGGTGGGGATGGATCCTGTGACTCTTTCCAGTCTCTGTGCCACTTGGTATCCGAACAATTCACCAATAAATTGGCCAGGGAGGAGCTGGAATTTTCCTTCCCAAGGCAGTGTTCAAAAGGAAAGAAGAATTAGGCGCACTGATTTGCTGCCTCCGATGTTTTACCATGTTTATAAGATTGCATTTGGTCCAGTGTCTGTAAATATTGCTAAAGGCTTTTGTCCAAATTGAGAAATATGATACTTTAGTTGATTGTAAAGCATCCAGTCCGTTTGGTCCCTCTAAATCATGATTAGAACAAGAGGCTAGAACAAACACAATTTAAGAATAAGGGGTCTTCCATCTGAGATGCAGATGAAAGGCGAACATTTCTCTTGGTGGACTGCTGGTCCTGCAGTTCCTTTCCCCAGTGAGCAGTGGAGGCATGGCCATTGAATATTTTTAAGGCTGAGATGATTGTCAGGGACATCGAAGGGTATAGGGCTTGACAGGAGAATTGAGCTGAGGCCATATCAGATCAAACATTGGAAAAAGGTTCAAGGGGCCAAATGGACTACCCGTAATTTGCTTGCTGTCAACGTGAGGGAGGTTTGTGACACGTAGCATTAACTGGAGTACAGGCCTCGAGATACTTTCCTTGAGAAAGGTCTGTTAATGCTCAATTAAATGAATGTCGGCAACAAACTGCGGTTCTTTTTCTGTCAAGTAAATTATCTCTCATTTTAGGAGCTGCATCGTTTATTTACGAGATCAGAAGTGATTGAAAATTGAAGACTGCCAAGATGTCCAAAATTGAGAAGATGAGTATTCAGGGTGTGAGGAGTTTTGGGATAGATGACAAGAGCAAGCAGGTTATTGCCTTCCACACTCCACTGACCGTTCTGGTGGGACCAAACGGCGCTGGTAAAACGGTGAGTCCTGCAGTGCGAATACAGCAATTTGACTTTGGGCCACAAAGCAAATACGGAAATTTAATCCAACGTGAGTGTTATTCGAGCTGAAAGAGGGGCAGCCTAAATTGAGGAATTGTGATCTCATGTAGATTAAATTAAAATCCAGCCTAGATCGGTAGCATTATTGAATCTGTGTCTCATACCCTGCTTCTCCAGATGGGAGAACAATCCTGCTTGAACTGAATTTGTATTGTCACATTGTGATGCCAACTAGCAGTGAGATGGGAATCCCCTTCGGCTCACAAGCATAGTTAATGTGAGCAAAGAAAAGTAGTGTAATGCAGCCTATTGTTCATCCTCTGTATGACTTAGTTTACTGAAGTTGGATAAAGTGAAAATGATTAACTTCTAATTTTTCTTTTGCATTTCAGACAAATTTGTGTTTGAACTGTTCTGTTTTGGAACAAGAGTATAGAATATGAATCTTTCTGCCGTGCTGTGACTTCCAACATTAGGAACATAGGAAAAGGAGTAGGCCATTCACCCCCTGGAGCCTGTTCCACCATTCAATGCAATCATGGCTGATCTGCAGCCTAACTCCATATACCCGCCTTTGGCCCATATCCTTTAATACCTTTTGCTTAATAAAAAAATGATCTATCTCAGATTTAAAATTAACAACTGATCCAGCATCCACTTCCGTTTGTGGAAGAGAGTTCCAGACGTCTACCACCCTTTTTATGTAGCAGTGCTTTTTAACACTTCTCTAGAATGGGTCTGGCCCTAACTCTCAGACTATGTCCCCTAGGTGTACAGCCAGTGGAAATAGTTAATCTTTATCTACCTTGCCTTTTCCTGTTAATATCTTGGAGATCTCGATCAGATCACTCCTTAACCTTCTGAATTCTTGAGAAAATAGGCCTAATTTGTGTAAGTAATGAGGAGAACTTAAGTCCTAAAATTCTTGTAAATCTATGTGCTACCCTCTCCAAGGCCAGTATATCCTTCCCAAGGGCTGGTAACTAGATCTGCTCACGGTACTCCAAATGGGGTCTAACCAGGGTTTTGTATAACTGTAGCATAACATATATATTTTTAAACTCCCGTCTTCTAGATATAAAGATCAGCATTCCATTATTTTTCTTGATCATTTTCTGCGCCTGTTCATGATATTTTAAAGATCTATTTACCTGCACATCATCTTAACTAGTTACCACAATACTTAAAATTTATCACTTGGTAGTATACAATTTCAGTGTTGCTGAGAAAAGAGACATCCTGTCAAAGCATTCAGTTAGGGAATTAAGTGGAGTTGAGGGTTATTAGATCAGCCATGATCTCATTGAATGGCAGAGCAAACCTTTTGGGCTGAATGGCCTACCTTTGTTTCTGTCTCATAATATTACTTACTTAATCTTGTGTTCAACAGGATAGATGCAAGAATGCCAAATTTTAAAGGCAGCCACAATTTATATTGCATGTGCAGTTTCAGTTGCCCTATTATAGGAAGGATATTATTAAACTGGACAGGCTTCAGAAAAGATTTACCAGGACGTTGCCGGGACTAGAGGGTTTGAAGATAAAAATAGACTGGAATTTTCTGAAGAAGGGTCCCGACCCGAAAGATCAACTTTCCTGCTCCTCTGATGCTGCCTGGCCTGCTGTGTCCTCCAACTCCACACTGTATTATCTCTGGAAAGTCTGGGACTTTTTTCACTGGAGCATAGGAGGTTGAGGGCTGACCTTAGAGGTTTATAAAATTATGAGGGGCATAGATAAGGTGAACGGCAAGAATCTTTTCCCTAGAGTTTGGGGGGAGTTCAAAATGAGGGGACATATTTTTAAGGTGAGAGAAGAAAGATTTAAAAAGGATACCTTTTTTACACAGTGTCGTTCGTGTGTAGAATGAACTGTTGGAGGAAGTGGTGGATGCAGGTACAGTTACAACATTTAGAAGACATTTGTATAAATTCATGAAAAGGAAAGGTTTAGAGGACTATGGGCCAAATGCAGGCAGGCAGGACTAGTTTAGTTTGGGAACATCTTAGGTGTGGACTGACTGGACCGAAGGGTCTGTTTCCATGCTGTATGACTCTGAGAAAAGGATGCCGATCGGTTGAGATATTGCCATTGACAATACGCTAGGGATCAAATTGTCCCCATATTTGTTTAATACAAACCAGCTCCTTTCTTCTCCAGAGGGCAGGTCCCTGGGTATGAATATATGTAGCTTTTACCAAAAGGATGTGAACTAGGTTCTGGCAGTACCTGGATTGAAGGCATGCAACAAAAATGGGAGCCATCTTGAGTGTGAAAAGAGGTTACGGCAGCAGAAATTACCTGGAGGAAAGGGAAAGCAGTAGATTTTAGGTGCTTGCAATGAATAAAAGAGAAAATGATTGCAATTTAGTGGAAGCAGAAGCAACTGGAAGGAACTGAGGAGAGATAGGAGGGCACTGGGATCACATAGAGGGAGGCGATGGCCTATGGCATTATCGCTGGACTGTTAATCCAGAGACCCAGATAATGTTCCGGGGACCTGGGTTCGAATTTCACCATCTGCTGTGGCGGCATTTGAATTCAACAAAATGTCTGGAATTAAGAATCTAATGATGACCGTGAATCCAATGTCGATTGTCGGAAAAACCTATCTGGTTCACTGATGTCCTTTAATGAAGGAAACTGCCATCCTTACCTGGTCTGGCCTACATGTGACTCCAGACCCAAAGCAATGTAGTTGACTCTGAACAGCCCACTGGGCAGTTAGGGGTGGGCAATAAATTCTGCCTGGTCAGAAACGCCCTCACCCCGTTAATGAATAAAGAAAATGTAATCACTTTGACCATTGTTAAGGTAGGGCCTGTAGGATTGGATCAGCATCAAGCCAACAACTAAGCAACCTTGCAACTCAGCTTGCCCCAAGGCTGTAGAGTGTGCAACCATTCCATTGTGGATAATACAGTAGTGATGATGTAATCAATTGATTTCAACACAATTTAAAGGTTTCTGATGGAGAAAGAAACCTTTAGACCTTCCTCTAACCAGTGAGCACTCATTTGACTCTTTGTCTTATGCTAATTTATCAGAAAAATACTTTGAACCACTTTGAAGAATTGTATTAAAACGACTTAGTCTTACAGAATCAGACATTCATTTTATGTTGTTTTACCTTTTTAAAATCGTTGCAGACCATAGTCGAGTGCCTGAAGTATATTTGTACAGGTGACTTCCCTCCT
Organism: Rhincodon typus; assembly: GCF_021869965.1. Lineage (NCBI taxonomy): Eukaryota > Metazoa > Chordata > Chondrichthyes > Orectolobiformes > Rhincodontidae > Rhincodon > Rhincodon typus. Next base: position 4,453 of record NW_025966767.1, on the reverse strand, counting down.
GGAACCAAAGGACAGACATTTGTGCATGACCCAAAGGTAGGGCAGATTTATGAAGATGTAAATGATATCTTTAACTGATTATTTTAATTGAACTCTTTTTTTTTTCAGTTAATTATTTATTGATTTAAAAATGAAGTAGAAAATCGTACATTTCCACCTAATTCCGAACACACTCATTTCGAATCACAAACTACACTTTACAGCTGTGGTTAACTTCGTAGGAAATAACATCTCTTCAATTATTTATTTTTTAAAAAAAACTTTACCCGGATTATCATGTTGTTTTAAATGCTCTCTTGTAGTTTTGAAATTCTCTGGTATTACCTGTTTATAAGCAGTGTTTGCTTCGATTAGTTGGTGTTTAAGTGAGACAGATTTAGTCTTTCTTCTGTTTGACAAAGTACTGTAGTTTGGCAATCTTGATGAAGAAAACTTTGACCCAAACTGCTTTCTTTTATCATCATCCACTGCCCAGCTTTATGCTGATAACAGCGGAGCCAAAAAGATACTGTAATTTCTAATTATACCTTAAATCTCATGTCTCTATAAAACTCATTCTGCAATTCGAAGAGCTACTTTGTTATTGTGGGGGTCATTGGATGACTGATATTTTAATGCATACCAGAAAAATGATCATTTTATTATTTTCATAAATTGATTTAAAGCTACAGTATTCAGAACTCAAGTTTTATTCAAGTATTTTAAATAATACAATTTGAAATTAAAATTGGACTGGTTCAATTGTGACTAGCCTATGCTAGAATTTTGCCAGTTTTTTCTTTTGGTGACTGTTTTCAGCTTCAGCTAGTTTCGACAGCCAAAGGTGCATTGATCATGTTATTGTGTGTAACTGCAGTGATGTGGAGATTTCCTTCACTAGGAAGATGATTACAAAAGTGTGAAAGAAGAAAAAAACTTGTTTTGACATTGCACTTTGCATGCCAGCTTGATATCCTAAAATGCCTGCTGCAAATGTATTATTTTTGAAGGGTAGTTATTTTGAAGGGTATGTGTGACTATGGCCTATTGTAGAAATGGCAAGATCCCACATGCAACAAAGGCAGTAACTGACAAGTTAATATATTCTGACGTTGAGACAACAAGGTGCAGAGCTGGATGAACACAGCAGGCCAAGCAGCATCATAGGAGCTGCTCCTATGATGCTGCTTAGCCTGCTGTGCTCATCCAGCTCTGCACCTTGTTGTCTCGGATTCTCCAGCATCTGCAGTTCCTACTATTCTGATGTTGGTTTGGCCAGCATTGTAGAAGAATTATCTCATCTGCTGGAAGACAAGCTTGGTTTAGTACTGCAGTTGAAAAGGCCAACAATGAGTCAGTCAATTCATATTTATACACTCTAATCTTGGAATGGTAATCAAAGACATGACTTTTTGACCATGTTGACAGTGCTTGCAATGATCAAACTGATGATGAGAGAAGAGATTTTATCGAAGATTTGATATCAGTTTTTCTTCATTTGATGTCAAAACCTTTTGGCCATGTAAAAGCTCTGACCTAAATTAAAAAAAACGAATGAAAGAACTGTGGATGCTGTAAATCAGGATCAAAAACAA
>NW_025966767.1:0-2379 GCF_021869965.1 Rhincodon typus | reverse complement strand
TCAACTCCCCCTCCCATTCCTCTGACGACATGTCCATCCTGGGCCTCCTGCAGTGCCTCAACGATGCTACCCGAAGGTTGCAGGAACAGCAACTCATATTCTGCTTGGGAACCCTGCAGCCCAATGGTATCAATGTGGACTTCCAAGCTTCAAAATCTCCGCTCCCCCTACCGCATCCCAAAACCAGCCCATCTCATCCCGCCTCCCTCACCTGTCCTTCCTCCCACCTATCCCCTCCTCCCACCTCAAGCCCCACCCTCATCTCCTACCTACTAACCGCATCCCGCCCCCTTGACCTGTCCGTCCTCCCTGGACTATCTCCTCCCTACCTCCCCACTTACACACCTTTACTGGCTCCATCCCTGCCTCTTTGACCTGTCTGTCTCCTCTCCACCCATCTTCTCCTCTATCCATCTTCTATCCGCCTCCCCCTCTCTCCCTATTTATTTCCGATCCCCCTTCCCCTCCCCCATTTCTGAAAAAGGATCTAGGCCCAAAACGTCAGCCTTCCTGCTCCTCTGATGCTGCTTGGCCTGCTGTGTTCATCCAGCTCTACATCTTGTTATCTACGTATCAGTGTAATGGCCTGATAACATCTGGGGTCGTTTTGCTCTCAACTCCTACGATTTACACGTATGAAACAGAATGCAGATGTATTTTCAAATGTGTAGACTTGCCTGCGCCACAATTTCGATTTAAATGTACACGTTTCTACATTTGCGTGGAACTTCTGTGTCACATTTATTAGCTGTCCGCAATTGCCCTTGAACTGAGTGGTTTGCAAGGTTATTTCAGAGGTCGGTTCAGACTGAGAGTCTGGAGTCACATGTAGGCCAGACCAGGTGAGAGTGGGAGATTCCCTTCCCTTTACATTGGCAGTTAGGTGGCACTGGTTTGGAGCTGGCGGATGATTGCGGGCAACTTCACTTTCGCTTTTGGAAGGAGGATTATTGAAGAAAGCTGCGTCCAAAGAACTGTGGAAACATCAGGTGAACTGAAGCATCTCAGACAGTCCGGGGCGGTGATTCTGATGAACACTGACGCTGTCTTCCACTTTAATTGAGGCTTTGAAACATTAACTATGAAACATTAATGATGCTGGCTTTTGGTGCTGACGTGCCATCTGAAGTGAAGGCAGGAGGATTCGGGGACAATGACAGTGATATAGGACTCCCCCTGCCTCACTCGGTGGGACTGGAATCCAGCTGGAGGTGCTGTCACTGCACTGGACTTGAACACGCTGATTCACCTCCAGATACATAATTCATTGTCGTGAAGCTGAAACTCGGGCCCAATGTGGGACTTGCTTATCCAAGTACAGCTCTTTAAGTATTCTGTACGGTGGGGTTCAGAAGGGATGGGGAGAAATTTTACACACCCCCGTACCCCGTCCCACTTCAGATATGACAACAGAGTTAAACTCGGTGTTAAATTCTGGAATGGCCAACACCAATGAGAAAGCACAAGGCGCAGCCAGCCTCTGGAGTGAGGTCGAGAGCAGCTACGAGAGGTCGGGTTTTCACCCCCAGAGCTCCCCTACCACACAACACCGCGACCCCGCGCCACCCCCAAACAACCCCCCTAAACCGGAGCATCCGAGACCTGGAATCAGATCCCTAGCTCTAACCTAAAAGCAAAATGCTGGAAATCTGAAATTAAAACAAAAACACAGAACATGCTTTAGCAAGTCAGCTGGTCTGGCCGCAAGTGAAGAGTCATGTTGGACCCGAAACATTAACTGTTCTCTCGCCACTGATGGCTCATATCCATTGCAGGACAACAGACGACTGAAAATACGAGCCTCTTGTGTTCAAAAACGTCTGGTCACTGCTCCTAGACTGTGCTCCACCAGCTTTCAAACAGATGGGTTTTGATAGCGGGTGGGAACAGGTAATGTCTGTGGCTCCAACCCTCGTTATTACACCGACCTTCAGAACAAGGCGCCCTCTGCTTACTGAACCTGAGCTCTGGCTCTAACTGGAAAACAGACAAAAGTAGAAGAAACTGTCGCATTGCACTGACATTTTCCTCAAGATATTCAGGCAGCTCAGAGCTTTCTCCAACAGAAAGACTTTGAAAAAACACCGTCTCCCCCTCCCCTTTACTCCTCACAGCTCTTTTGGGGTGGGGTTTGGGGAGGAGGCACCACCTATGAAGGGAGCATGTTAAAAATATGCAGCCGGGTCAATCCACTGGATTTAAACCCTTGCCCTTACTCGAAACTAGTTAACGCTCAGCGGGAGGGCTTCCTGGAATCGAAACAAGCAACACTTGTTCCCAAACAGTCAGGCAGACACAGAGAATCAAATATGTGTGAAAGAGTCTTAGAAGTACAAAAATAATATGGCAGTAATTGTAGGGAATTTTTAACAACCCAAA
>NW_025966766.1:27390-32000 GCF_021869965.1 Rhincodon typus | reverse complement strand
ATTCGGATAACATAGAGCATAGAACAGTACAGCACAGTACAGCCCTTTGGCCCACAATGTTGTGCTGACCTATTATCCTACTAAGATCAATCAATCCTGCATACCCTACATTTTACTATCCTCCATGTGCCTATCTAAGAGTCGCTTAAAATATCTAAAGTATCTGACTCCACTACCACTGCTGGCAGCGCATTCCACACGCCCACCACTCTCTGTGTGAAGAACCTACCTCTGATATCTCCCCTATACCTTCCTCCAATCACCTTCAAATTATGCCCCTTTCTACCTTCCTGTTTTTGCTCCCAGAGTGGATAACCTTATGTTTATTCCACATTATACCGCACCTGCCCACTCCCTCAGCCTGTCCAAATCACACTGCGACATCTCCTCACTGCTCACGCTCCCACCCAGCTCCGTGTCTTCTGCATACTCGGAGATAGTTCCTTCATCGAAATCATTAAAGTATATTCTGTAAAGAGAGCGTGAACATGAGCACTGAATGAAGAGGAGGCCAGTCAGCCCTTCTTGTCTGTTCTGCCAATCGATGAGCTTGCATCTTATACATGTTTTATACCTTTTGGTGCTACGTCACTCTGCAGCAGAGGGAGAGAGAAACAGAACTCGGGGCTAGGGTGGAACAACAGCTTCTCCGTCAGAAATTTCTCACTACTTCTGAATGTCTGATCTCAATGGGACACCAGTTCTCATTCTGATTACACGCACTCTAACTGAGCTCAGGCAGTGTGATCAACATGGTGACCCCAGGGCTCCAGTACAGCCATCGCTGTGTGTGTTTTTGGTAGGGGGGAAGGTGGGGAATGTTACTGTCTGAGGGGGTAAAAGGGGGCAAAGGGGCCCGTCACTGGGGTAGGACCCTGAGGCACTTACCTGGCAGCAAGGAACAGCACACAGCTCACAGCCAGATAGCCGAGTAACATGAAGAGCCAGACAGCTGGAGAGAAGGGGTCCAAGAAAGAGAAATAGCCAGGCTTGCGACCCTGATAGGGATAACGAGGGAGTGGGGGGGGATAGAGAAGGGAGAGGGAGAGGGAAGTGGGTAACAGAGGGGGAGGGAGGGGAGGGAGAGAGGACAGAGACAGAGAGAGAGGGGAGGGAAGAGGAGGGAGATGGAGAGGCAGGGTGAATGGAGGGGAAGGGAGGGAGAGGGAGAAGGAGAGAGGACAGAGACAGAGAGAGAGGGAGGGAAGAAGAGGGAGATGGAGAGGGGTGGTGAACGGAAGGGAAGGGAGGGAGAGGGAGTGAGGACAGATAAAGAGAGGGGAGGGAGAGAGAAGGAAGATGGAGAGGAAGAGAGACAGGGGGATGGACGGGAAGGGGAGAGAGGGGAGAGAGATGGGGTGGGAGGGAGATGGGGGTAGGAGAGAGATGGGGGTGAGAGAAGGGGGAAAGAGAGAGTGAGAGAGAAGGTAGCAAGGGGAAGGAGGTGAGGGAGAGATTAGGGAGGGCAGAGAGAGAGGGCAGGGAGAGTGTAAGAGCAGGGAGAGAGACAGAAGGGTCAGCCAAGGGGAAGGGGAGGGGGTGGAGGTGGAGAGCGAGCAGGGGAGAGGGAGGTAGGAGGGGATGGGGCGATTAAGAGGGGAGAGGAGAGAAAAGAGTTGAGGGGGCAATAAGGGGAGAGGAAGAGTCAGAGAGCGATATGGTTGAGCAGAGGTGAGATAGAGTGAGGGGCAGGTACAAAAGGAGGTGTGCAGAGGGTTAGAGAGGAAGGGAGGAGGGGTGATAGGTAGAGAGTGAGGGAATAAAAACAGAGGAGTGATAGTATTGTAGCAAACGGACAAGAGGGAATGAGGCAGAGGGAGAGAATAAGGGAATTAGGATGGAAATGGGGGGTGGTTGGAGAGAGAGAGAGAGACAGAGCGAGACAGAGAGAGACAGAGACAGACAGCAAGACAGACAGAGAGAGTGAGAGAGAGAGAAAACAGGGTCAAAGTGAGGCCAGGAGAAAACAAACATGGGGTCAGGGGCCAGTGATTGAGACAGTAAAAAGGGGAGACGGAGAGAGGAGTGCAAGGTAACACGGAGAGAAATAATCAGAAAAGTGCAAACATCACTTAGTTACAGTAACAGCGCAGAAAAATAAGGAAGAATCCAGCTGTAAAACACTCTGTAAATCAGTGACTTCAGAGATGGAGTGACAAAGGGACATGACAGAGAGAGTGGGAATGGGATGTAACTAGAGAGAGTGGGAATGGGATGTAACTAGAGAGAGAGTGGGAATGGGATGTCATTAGAGAGAGAGCAGGAATGGGATGTGTAACTAGAGAGAGAGTGGGAATGGGATGTCATTAGAGAGAGAGCGGGAATGGGATGTAACTAGAGAGAGAGTGGGAATGGTATGTCATTAGAGAGAGAGTGGGAATGGTATGTAACTAAAGAGAGAGTGGGAATGGGATGTCATTAGAGAGAGAGCGGGAATGGGATGTAACTAGAGAGAGAGTGGGAATGGGATGTCATTAGAGAGAGAGTGGGAATGATATGTAACTAGAGAGAGAGTGGGAATGGGATGTCATTAGCGAGAGAGTGAGAACGGGGTGAGTTGAGGGACAGAGTGGGAATAGAGTGTCATTAGAGACAGAGTGGGAATGGGATATCATCAGAGAGAATGGGAATGGGATGTTATTAGAAGGCAGAACAGTGGCTCAGTAGTTAGCACTGCTGCCTCACAGCACCAGGGACCCGGGTTTGACTCCCCCCATCCCTTCAGGCGACTGTCTGTGTGGCATTTGCACATTCTCCCCATGTCTGCGTGGGTTTCCTCCGGGTGCTCCGGTTTCCTCCCAAGTAATGGCAAGAACGGCAGATGTTGGAGATCTGAAACCGAAACAGAAACTGGTGGCGAATCTCAGCAGGTCTGGAGTCTGGTGTCTCCAAACGTTAACAGACACTGCCAGACCTGCTGAGTCTCAGCAGCAGTTTCTGGAGATGGTTCCCAGGCTGCTGATGGAAACAAAGGAGGACATTGCAGGGGCCTTGACATTACATTTCAAATCATCTCTGGCCACAGAAGGGGTGCCAGAGGGCCAGAGGACTGCTATGTGCTTCCATTATTCAAGATGGACAGTAGGGATAAACCAGGAAACTACAGGCCCCTGAGTCTAACATCTGTGGTAGGGAGACTATTGGAAAACATTCTGAGGGACAGAATTAATCCCCACTGGAACAGGCATGGATTAATCAAGGATAGTCAGGACGGCTTTGTGATCGTGTCGGAGAGGTTTGGTTGAGGTTTTGGAGAGGTGACTGGATGTGTAGTAAAGGGGTAGTGCAGTGGAGTTAGTCTACATGAGCTTCAATCAGACACAGTAGGTCACTATGAGCCCATGGGAGCCACAGCAATTTGGTAAATCAGACCCAAACTTGGCTTAGCCGTAGGAGATGGAGGGTAATGGTCAAAGCGTCCTTTTCAGAATGGGAGCATGGCATACCCTAGAGTTAGCTGCTGGGTCCCCTGCTGTTTACGGGGTGCACTAATGATGGAGACGTGAGGTTTGTTCAGTAAGTTCCAGATAATAGATGAAGTAGTGAGAAGGATAGTCTGTAGACCACAGGAGGATATAGATGGGCTGGTCAGTGCCAAATGGAATTCAATCTGAATGAGAATAAGGTGATGTACTTGGGCAGCAAAAACAAGGCACAGGAATACACAAGGAGCAGTAGGACCTTGGGAAGGACCAACGATCAGAGGGACCTCACTGTGTACATCCATGGATCCCTTAAGTTATCGGGACAGGTGGGTAAAGTAAGTGGTGAAGAAGGCATTATGGGATACTTGCCTTTATTAGCCGAGGCACAGAGTTTAGTAGCAGGAAAGTGATGCTGGAACTGTATAAAATAATGGTTAGGCCACATAGCGAGAGTATTGTGTGCAGTTCTGCAATCCACATTCTAGTAGGGACAGGATAGCACTGGGACAGGGAATAGAGGGAGATTTACCAGGATGTTGGCTTAGGGGCTGGAGATTTTCAGAAATGGAGAGAGATTGGACAGACTAGGGATGTTTTCCTTAAAGCAGAGGAGATTGAGGGAGGGGGGGACATGATTTAGGTTAAGGGGCATATCGACAGGGTGGATGAGGATGAAAACCATCCCTTAAGTAGAGGGACCATAGTTTTAAGATAAGGAGGAGATGGTTTAGAGGGGATTACAGGAAGACATTTTTCACCCAGAGGATGGTGGGTGATGTGGAACTCACTGCCCGTCAGGGTGGGAGAGGGAGAAAACCTCGTCATGTTTAACATGAACTTGGATGATGACGAAATATGTAAAGCAGAGAGGTGAGCATAGGTCGATGCTTGATGAACAAGGCAGATGTGATGGACGAAAGGACACTTGGCATCCTGTACCACTCTGTAAGGCTGTGTCTAAATAGTACTGGTGACTGTAAGGAGGGTGTGTAAATAGTACTGGGAACTGTAGGGTGGGTGTGTAAATAGTACTGGGAACTGTAGGGAGGTTGTGCAAATAGTAGTGGTGACTGTAAGGAGGGTGTGTAAATAGTATTGGGGACTGTAGGGAGGGTGTTTAAATAGCACTGGGGACTGTAGGGAGGGTGTGTAAATAGCACTGGGGACTGTAGGGAGGGTATGTTA
>NW_025966766.1:26520-27380 GCF_021869965.1 Rhincodon typus | reverse complement strand
CGTAAACAGTACTGAACACTGTAGGGAGAGTGTGTAAATAGTACTGCAGACTATAGTGAGGGTGTGTAAATAGTACTGGGACTGGAGGGAGGGTGTGTAAATAGTACTGGCGACAAAAGGAAGGGTGTGTAAATAGTATTGTGAACTGTAGCGAGGGTGTGTAAATTGCACCGGTGTCTGTACGGAGGGTGTGTAAATAGTACTGGCGACTGTAGGGATGGTGTGTAAATAGTACGGGCGACTGTAGGGATGGTGTGTAAATAGTACTGGTGACTGTAAGGAGGGTGTGTAAATAGTTCTGGCGACTATAGGGAGAGTGTGTAAATAGTACTCGCGACAAAAGGGAGGGTGTGTAAATAGTACTGGGAACTGTAGCGACGGTGTGTAAATTGCACTGGTGTCTGTAAGAAGGGTGTGTAAATACTACTGTGAACTGTAGGGAGGGTTTGTAAATAGTACTGAAGACTGTAGGGAGGGTGTGTAAGAACTTCTGGTGACTGTGGGGAGGGTGTGTAAATAGTACCACGACTGTAGTGAGGGTGTGTAAATAGTGCTGGCAACTGTCAGGAGGGTGTGTAAATATTACTGGCGACTGTAGGGAGTGTGTGTAAATAGTATTGGTGACTGTAGGGCAGGTGTAAATAGTTCTGGCGGTTGTAGGGACAGTGTGTAAATAGTACTCACGACTGTAAGGAGGGTATGTAAATAGTACTGGTGACTGTAGGCAGGATGTGTAAATAATACAGGTCACTGTATGGAGTGTATGTAAATAATACTGTGAATTGTAGGGAGGATGGTAAACAGTACTGGGAACTGTAGGGAGGGTGTGTATATAGTACTGGGAACTGTCAGGAGAGTGC
>NW_025966766.1:25448-26510 GCF_021869965.1 Rhincodon typus | reverse complement strand
GTGGGAACTGTCGGGAAAGTGTGTAAATAATACTGGGACCTGCAGGAAGGGTGTGTAAATTGCAGTGGGAAATGAAGGGACAGTGTGTAAGTAGTACTGGTGACGGTAGGGAAGGTGTGTAACTATTAATGGTGACTGTAGGGAGAGTGTGGAAATAGTACTCGCGACTATAAGGAGGGTGCGAAAATAGTAATGGGAACTGTAGGGAGTGTATGTAAATAGTACTGGTGACTGTAGGGAGGGTGTGTAAATAGTACTGGCGACTGTAGGCATGTTGTGTCAATAGTACTGGGACTGTAGGGAGGGTGTGTAAATAGTATTGGTGACTGTAGGGAGGGTGTGTAAATACTACTGGCGACTGTAGGCATGTTGTGTAAATAGTACTGGGACTGTAGGGAGGGTGTGTAAATAGTACTGGCGACTGTAGGCATGTTGTGTAAATAGTACAGGGACTGTAGGGAGAGTGTGTAAATAGTACTGGGACTGTAGGGAGGGTGTGTAAATAGTCTTGGCGAATGTAGGCATGTTGTGTAAATAGTACTGGGACTGTAGGGAGGGTGTGTAAATAGTACTGGGACTGTAGGGAGGGTGTGTAAATAGTACTGGTGACTGTAGGGAGGGTGTGTAAATAGTACTGGTGACTGTATGGAGGGTGTGTAAATAGTAGTGGCAACGAAAGGGAGGGTGTGTAAATAATACTGGGAACTGTAGCGAGGGTGTGTAAATTGCACCGGTGTCTGTACGGAGGGTGTGTAAATAGTATTGGTGACTGTAGGGAGGGTGTGTAAATAGTACTGGCGACGAAAGGGAGGGTGTGTAAATAGAACTGGGAAATGTCGCGAGGGTGTGTAAATTGCACTGGTGTGTGTACAGAAGTTGTGTAAATAGTACTGGTGACTGTCGGGATGGTGTGTAAATAGTACTGGCGACGAAAGGGAGTGTGCGTAAATGGTGCCTGTGTTTTAGCGAGAATTTGTAAATGGTGCTTGTGTTTTACGGAGTGTGTGCAAATGTTGCCTGTTTTTCAGGGATTGTTTGTAAATGGTGCCATTGTTTTATGGA
>NW_025966766.1:25055-25438 GCF_021869965.1 Rhincodon typus | reverse complement strand
TGTTTTAGGGAGTATGTGTAAATGGTGCCTGTGTTTTAGGGAGTGTGTGCAAATATTTCCTGTGTTTTAGTGAGTGTGTGTAAAGGGTGCCTGAGTTTTAGGGAGTGTGTGTAAATTGTACCTGTGTTTTAGTGAGTGTATGTAAATGGTGCCTGTGTTTTAGGGAGTGTGTGTAAATACTGCTTGAGTTTTAGGGCATGTGTGTCAGTCGTACCTGTGTTTTAGGGAGTGTGTGTAACTGGTGCCTGTGTTTCAGGGAGTATGTGTAAATGGTGCCTGTGTTTTAGGGAGTGTGTGTAAGTGTTGTCTGTGTTTTAGGGAGTCTGTGTAAATGGTGCCTGTGTTTTAGTGAGTGTGCGTAAGTGGTGCCTGAGTTTTAGAGT
>NW_025966766.1:21541-25045 GCF_021869965.1 Rhincodon typus | reverse complement strand
TAGGGAGTGTGTGTGTAAATGTTGCCTGTGTTTTAGGGAGTGTGTGTCAGTAGTACCTGTGTTTTAGGGAGTGTGTGTAAATACCCAAAAGCAGTGCAGTGTAGGCTGTGATGTTATTCGCAGCCCCCGATATACCCAGTGTTTCTAACTGTGAACAATGAAGTTTGACCTCACCATGTGCATTCTGTACAAGATGCTGATTCCCAGGGTCATGAACGGTTTTGAGAAGTCGATGACTTTCTCTCTCTCAGCTGTGATGGTGAAGGCAGCAACAGCAAGATCAGCTTTCTGTAAATACACCAACAGATAGTCACCTTCAACTGTGAACCATCCTCTGTCTCTCTGCCTCACCTTTCACTGCGATCTTGGATCTTAATACCAAGGTCCTGAATCTTAATAAGGGAAAGTACAATGGTATGAAGCATGAGTTGACTCTGCTGGTTACTGTTACTGAAAGAAAAGACATTAGAAAGGCAATGGAAAATATTCAAAGACCGAATAGGTGAACCTTAAAAATTATTCCTGCCTGACGCAAGAGTGCAAAGAGAACTGTGGCCAAACAATGAATTACGAGAGAAGTTAGAGATAGTATTTGATGCAAAAAAATTGGCTTAAAAATTGACAAGAAAAGCACGAGAGACCTGAGGTTTGGGAACAGTCCAGAAGTCAGCAGAAAACCTGGATTGATTGAAACAAAGTAAGTTTGTGGGGAACATAATGACTGACTGTATAAGTTTCTCAGGGTGAGTGAAAAATTGTTGAAAACTAATTTCAGAAATTGGGGACTTTATAGTGGGGACCAAAGAAATGGTTGACATATTAAATTCATACTTTACTTCAGTCTTCACAAGGGAGGACAAAAATAATATCCCAGAAATGATAGAGAAACAGGGTTGAGTGAGAGAGAGAAAGACTTAAGCAAATCTGCATTATTAGAGAAATGGTGTTCATAGAACCCCTACAGTGTGGAAGAGGACTTTTCAGCCCATCATGTCCACACCAACCCTCCAAAAAGCATCCAACCCAGAACCCCACCATCACCCTCCCCCCCATAACCCTGCACTCCCCATGGCCAACCCATACATCTTTGGACTGTGGGAGGAAACCCATGGAGACATGTGGAGAATGTGCAAACTCCACACAGACAGTCACCCAAGGGTGAAATCAAACCCAGGTCCCTGGCTCTGTGAGGCATCAGGGCTAACCCACTGAGCCACCCATGAAATTGGTGGGATTGTTGACTAATAAAACTGCAGGGCCTGATAATCTACATCCTTGAGCACTTAAGGAAGTGGTCTCCAAAATAGTGGTTGCATTGTTGGTCGTTTTCCGGAATTCTTTAGCCTCTGGAACACATTGGAGGGTAACTAATGTAACCCTGCTATTTAAAAAAGGAGGTCAAGTAAAACGGGGAATTATAGGCCAGTGAGTCAGAAAAACATTGCATTATCAAGGATTAATTTGCTCAGCACTAGGAAAGCAGTCTAGAACGACACACAGTCAGCACAGATTTACAAAGGGGAAACCAGGCTTGAGAAATTTCCTGGGAATCTTTGAGGCTGTAACTAATAGAGTTGATCGGGGATAGCCCATGGATGTGGTTAATTTGGACATTCACAACACAGCAAAGTCCCAGACGAGATTATTGTGTAAAATGGGATTGGGACTAGAGTATTGAGATGGACAGAAGATTGGTTAGCAGACAGGGAACAAAAAGTAGGAATAAATAGGTTTTTTTCTGAATGAGAGGCAGTGATTAGTGGTGTTCCTCCGGGATCGGTATTAGGAACCCAGCTATTCCCAAGATATGTTAATGATTTAGATGAGGAAACGCAATGTAATGTCTCTAAATTTGGAGATGACACAAAGGAAGGGCAAGCTGTGAGGAGGATGCTGAGATGCTTCAGTATGACATGGAAAAGCTCAGTGAGTTGGCAAATGCATAGCAGATGCAGTCTAATGTGGATAAATGTGAGATTATCCACTTTGGTCGCAAAAACAGGTAATTATCTGAACGGCTGTAAATTGAGGGAAGGGAACTTTCAACAAGACCTGAGTGTTCTTGTAGACCAGTCACTGAAAGTGAGCATTGCAGTGGCTGCAAGCTGTGATGAATACAAACTGCATTTTGACCTTCATAGCGAGAAGGTTAAAGTACTGGAGCAGGGATGTCTTGCTGCAATTGTAACAGGGCGTTGGTGTGACTATATCTGGAGTATTGTGTGCAGTTTTTGTCTCCTTATCTGAGGAAGGATATAGAGGAAGTGCAGTGAGGCTGCTCCCAGGGCTGGCAGGACTGATGTATGAGGAGAGGTTGAGTCAGTTATTCACTGGTTATCAGAAGAATGTGGGGAATCTCACAGAAACCTATAACATTTGAGCAGGACTGGACAGGTTAGGTACAGAAAAGGTGTTTCTGATAGTGGAGGAGTCAGGGGTCATATTTTAAGGATATGGGGGTAAACGATTTAGGACTGAGATGAGGAGAAATGTCTTTATCCAGAAAGTTGTGAGTCTGTGGGATTCTCTGCTACGGAAAGTGGTTGAGGCCAAAACATTATGAGCTTTCAAGGAGACTGTTATATCTAAAGGGATCAAGGGATATGGGGGAGGGTGGGATTAGGGAATTGAACTCTATGACCAACCATGATCATATTAAACAGTGGAGCAAGCTCAAGGGGCTGAATGGCCCATTCCTGCTCCTATTTTCTATATTTCTCTGTCTGTCTGTCTCACCCTGTCTTTGTCTGTCTCTGTCTTACAACCACTGAGCCACCATGCCAAGCATGCTTCACAGCACCATGGACCCAGGTTCAATTCCACCCGCGGGTGACTATCTATGTGGAGTTTGCACGTTCTCCCTGTGTCTGTGTGCGTTTCCTCCCACAGTCCAAAGATGTTCAGGCTAGGTGGATTGGCCGTGGGAAATGCAGGGTTACAGGGATGGGGTAGGTCTGGCTGGGCTGCCCTTTGGAGGGTTGGTGTGGACTCGATGGGCTGAATGGCCTGATTCCACACTGTTAGGGATTGTAAGCCACTTTAAACTTAGGTTTATATTTCCTCCAGCCGTTACAGTAAGCTGTGACTTTCAATTCATAAGTCAGGGACCTTTTGAGACTGAACTAGCCATCCCATATCTTTTTGAAACCAGTGAAACATCTGAAGAGAAGAGATTGAGAAGCTACGTTCAGATCACAAGAACCTATCACAAATGAGCTGCTTCCTCAACTTTCCCTCCATCCCTATCATCCATGTTTTATTCCACTGTGTGTGCGTGTTTGTGTATGTGTGTGTGTGTGTGCGTATGTGTGTGTATGTGTGTGTGTGCATGTGCGTGCATGTGCGTTTGTGTGTGTGTGCACAGGCGTGTGTGTGTGCTTGCATGTGTATGCGTGTGTTTGTCTGTGTGTGTGTGTGTGTGCGTATGTGTGTGTGCGTGTGTGTGTATATGCGTGTGTATGTGTGTGTGTGTGTGTGTGTATGTGTATATGTGTGTGTGTGTGT
>NW_025966766.1:0-1541 GCF_021869965.1 Rhincodon typus | reverse complement strand
GGGGGGGGTACAGTACCCTGTCAGTGGGTGTGTGTTAATGTAGGGGGGTACAGTACCCTGTCAGTGTGTGTGAGTTAATGTAGGGGGGGGTACAGTCCCCTGTCAGTGGGTGTGAGTTAATGTGGGGGGGTACAGTATCCTGCAGTTTGTGTCAGAGTCTGTAGGTGGTGTCTATTTTCTGTTGAGGTTGACTCAGTCCCTGTGTGTGGTGGTGGTCCCTGCTTGTGGTATTTTTCCGTGCAGGCAGTGTCAGTCTGCGTTGTTTATCCAGGCCGCTGCCTGTCCCACTATGTTTTGTCATGCCCTATAAGTTGTGTAGGTCTCTGTAGGTGTTGTCAGATCCTGTGGGAAGGGTTCCACGCAGAGCAGAACTGGGCACAGGCCTCCACTCTGATAAACAACCCTCCACCACCCTCTGTCTCCTACCGGCTAACCAATTTTCTATCCAATCAGCAAACTCTCCCTGGATCCCAGTTGATATAACTTTATTAAAACCGAAAGAACTGTGGATGCTGTAAATCAAGAATAAAACCAAAGTTGCTGGAAAAGCTCAGCAGATCTGGCAGCGTCAGTGAAGGAACAAACTAACTTTATTATCCAGCCTAACATGACGAACCTGAGATGGTATCATTCCCTGTCTGAGGTTTTAATCCCTGGATGTGGTATCAGATACTGGTGTCAATCACTGTAGATAATATCAGTTCCCACAGGCGATATCTTTCCCTGTTGGGGAAGTCAGTGCTTGTAGGTGGTTTTGGAGCATGTCCATGATGTTGTTCTGTGTGTGGTCTCAGGCCCTGTGGTTAGTCCCTTTAGCTGTAGGGGCTCTGGAGCAATCTGTAGGTAGTGTCAGCCCCTTTAGGCAATGGCTGACCAACTGGACGGTGTCATTTCCCCTGATCAATGTCCGTCAGGTATAATGTGCCATTGCCAGTCCCTGTTGGTGATTCAATTCCCTGGACTTGATGTAAATCCGAGTTAGTAGTGTCATTCCCTTGTGTCAATCCCTGTAGTAGGTGTCCATATGACATACCTAGGAGGTGGTTTATTTCACTCTAGGTTTACTGGGATCCTATAGAAGGTGTCACTCCCGGTAGATAAAAGCATTCCCTGTACTTGTAAATCCCTGAAGGTAGTGTCATTTTCTGGAGGTAGTTTCAGTTCTTGTAGATTGCTATATGTGGTATTGGAGATTTTTCCCAGTGACAGTCACTGTTGTTAGTCTCCCACTCTGTACATTGTGTCATTCCATTTCGGTGGTGTCTTTCCCTGTATATAACGCTTTTCCCTGTAGGTGGTGTCATTCCCTATAATTGGTGTAAAGTCCAGCAGGTTTATTTGAAAACACAATCTTTCAAAGCATTGTTCCTTCACAAGGTGTTAGTGAGAGAGGTGGCATCATACACAGAATTGGTAAGTAAAAGCTCAAACGCTCATATAAGCTAATGCAAATGTATTAAACAACCTAAGATGGCTGTTAAATCTTTAATCAGTTAGAAAAGAAATGCAGGTTTCGATTGATGGATATGTAAATCCCAGAA
>NW_025966765.1:30408-32000 GCF_021869965.1 Rhincodon typus | reverse complement strand
CCAATGTGAAAGTAGACACATGGTAGACAGTAGTTGAGAACCCCTCTGTCGATTTCTGAACTAGGACAGTGAGGAAAGAGGATTAATTTTATTGTTCCATTTCGCAATGAATTTGAGAACAGGAAGAAGCCCATTAGGATGTGCAATGAAATTCTTTCTGCAGCAGCATATTCAAATATATCAACTAGATATCAGAACTATGCAAGGAGTAGGAGGTTAGGTTCTATTCTATTGAAGGCACCTTTCTCAAGGAGCCCAACAAAATTTTGAGCTGAGCTTAGCAGAGGTCCATAGCAACACCATCTAATTGGACACCTATGAGTGAGTTGCTAAGTTCATAAATACAATGAATAATGATTGGTGGGTCAATGGTGATCAGTCACCATGATACAGTGCTGCAATGCAGATGTCTATGGCTTCTTTGAGTTGTCCATTGGTGAGTAGTCTAGCACTGTCAAATGAACTCTCTATTGCTATGGATGTGTAAGTGCTGTTTGGTCTTCATAAATGTGAAGGACCCTTTATCATGTGAGTGGAAAATTTGCTTAAAACTGGTTGTAGCAATTCACCCAACCATTTGACCAGTTTATGTTGTGCAGAACAGATCGGCAATAAGATTGTATATAAAGGGATATAATTTATGTGTGTCTTAGGCAGTCCTTATATTGGCAGATGCAATGAGCTGTGAGGACAAATCCTATCATGTATGTCAGCTGGTAACTCATTTCTCTTATGCAAGTCCAGCAAATGCTGTTTTAAGATCACTTTCAAGTTAGGCTCTCCAGTCATGCTGAGTAACAGGTCCGTTGGATATAAATTTGGACCTGTCATTAAGAATGGTGTGCTTCTTGTTGATATAGTCACACTTGTTAAGGATGGCAATTCCAGTCCCTTTGTCAGGATGACTGATTTTGTACATATAGGTTGCTCTTGAGGCCTATCAACACTCATGGTGCATGTGAAAATCAGACAGGTCATTTGGCACCTGCAGGTGTTAAATGATAAGTATGTTAAATGATACAGCACATGTAGTTGTGAATGTGTGCATGAATGAATATGTTTGCTAGTGAATGTGTGTGTGTTAGTCAATGTATGTGTTAGTGAATCTGTATGTTAGTCAATGTGTGTGTTAGTCAATGTGTGTGTTAGTCAATGTATGTGTTAGTCAATGTATGTGTTAGTCAGTGTGTGTTAGTCAATGTTTGTATTAGTCAATGTGTGTATTAATCAATGTGTATGTTAGTCAATGTGCGTGTTAGTCAATGTTTGTATTAGTCAATATGTGTGTTAGTCAATGTGTGTGTTAGCCAATGTGTGTGTTAGTCACTGTGCATGGTAGTCATTGTTTGTATTAGTCAATGTGTGTATTAATCAATGTGAGTGTTACTTAATGTCTGTGTTATACAATATGTGTGTTAGTCAATGTGTGTGTTAGTCAATATGAATGTTAGTCAATATGTCTGTTAGTCAATATGAGTATTAGTCAATGTGTGTTTTAGTGTGTGTTAGTCAATATGTGTGTTAGTCACTGTGCATGTTAGTCAATGTTTGTATTAGTCAATGTGTGTATTAATCAATGTGAGTGTTAGTTA
>NW_025966765.1:27743-30398 GCF_021869965.1 Rhincodon typus | reverse complement strand
TATACAATATGTGTGTTAGTCAATGTGTGTGTTAGTCAATGTGTGTGTTAGTCAATATGTGTGTTAGTCAATGTGTGTGTTAGTGTGTGTGTTAGTCACTTCGTGTGTTAGTCACTGTGTTAGATAAGCCTCAAGCAAGAAGCCATCCTCAAAGGCTTAACAGCAGCATCCTGTTAGTGATGAACACCACTGTGTTGGTCCTACATGAAACAGCTCGTTATACCTGTTATACACACCTTTGTGGCACCTTTCTCCCAATATGTAATCTCTGATGGTGTTCATGCCAACCCTTTTCTCTTCACCTAGGCACCTTACCCCTCTCCCAGACACAGCAATGGGTGTCATCCTGCTTCCAGCCACTTGTACAGGATCCTGCAGTTAGAATGAGGTGATTGTGTATAATCTCAGGCCTGACCATGTTGTCACTGGTACTGAACGACAAAGCTGATAGTGAATCAGATTGTCACTGGAGTAAGACTTCCTTCTTAGTGAGGGGTGCAGGTTCTGTCTCTTCTCTCACTCACAGGGTTAAATTGCTTTGGGCTGCTATGACTAATGGATTGCATTCCCGAATGGCTCTATAGGTGGCAGAGCTGTCAACAGCACTGTCCAAGTATCCTGCCCAACGTATGTGATAGTGGCAGACTCCAAACTCCCACATTAACTGCGCTACTCGAAACATAGTCACTGCAGAAGGCTTTTCCTGGGACCAAATTAGAAATACTCCAGGGAAATCCTTAGAACATCCCTGAGTAGGTCAATCATCCCCCTCATGGAGTGCTGCACTTGTGAAAGACCAATATTGAATGGGTTTAATCAGGAAGGTACCAAACACATTCAAATCTTCATGAACACACAGAGCAGAAGTTGAGGAGTCAAAGTGGGTGCACAAACATCTAAACACTTCATTGACCTGACACATAAGCACCAGCTACCCCAAATGTGGTAGAGTCTGCTGATTGCACATTGGACTTTGCTGCCATCTCAGAAACCAGAGCAAAAGCAAATCATCCTGATGAACTACCTAATGAAGAATGTCAGTGGATGTG
Organism: Rhincodon typus; assembly: GCF_021869965.1. Classification (NCBI taxonomy): domain Eukaryota; kingdom Metazoa; phylum Chordata; class Chondrichthyes; order Orectolobiformes; family Rhincodontidae; genus Rhincodon; species Rhincodon typus. The sequence continues at coordinate 29,349 of NW_025966765.1, read as the reverse complement.
GGTGTTAGTGCCTGCATGGTAGTGACACATATGCTTCAATAGATATTTGTGTTAGTGACAGCGTGCTTTTAAATGATTGTGTGTACATTTGTTAAGAAGAACATAGGAACAGGGTAGGCCTTTCAGCCCATCGAGACTGCTCTGCCATTTCGTACATCATGGCTGATCGAACACTTCATGCATTTTACTCATGTCATTCTCAAAACCCTTTTATGCTATTGTTAAACAAAACATTATCTACCTCAACTTTAAACGTACTCAAAGGCTGAGTTTCCCTTTGGCATAGAGAATGCCAAATGTTCATCACAGCCTAAGTAAAAATAAATTCTTACAGAGATAGTAGGAACTGCTGATGCTGGAGAAGGGATGATTTCTGAAGAAGGGTCTCGACCTGAAACGTCAGCTTTCCTGCTCCTCTGTTGCTGCTTGGCCTGCTGTGTTCATCCAGCTCTACACCTTGTTATCTAAAAATAAATTCTCATCTCTTTCAAACTGGCATCTGCTTGTTTTTAAATTGTGTCCCCGTTTCTAGATTTCCCAGCTTGGGGAAGCACCTTACCTACATCTACCCTGTCTACCTCTGTAAGTATTTTGTAGTTTCAATGAGATTATCTCATTCTTCGAAACTCCAGAGAATACCTGCCCAGTTTCCCCAATCTCTCTTCACAGGACAGTCTTGCCATCCCAGGCACTCTCTCTATGGCAATAATATCTTCCCTGAGATACGGACACCAATATGGCACACAGCACTCCATGTTTTGTCTAACCAAGCTCCTATACATTTGAAGGAGGTCTTCACTGCTTCTGTACTCAAATCCGCTTGCAGTAAAGTCAAATATTCCATTAGCCTTTTCAATAGCTTGCTGCACATGCATATTAGCTTTCAGTGACTTATCAACAAGGACACCTAGGTCCCTTTGTATATTTACTCTGTCCAACCTCTCACCATTTATGAAATACTCTGCACATCTCCTTCTGAAATGGATAGCCACATGTTTCCACAATATATTCCACCTGCCATGTTCTTACCCACTGAATAAGCCTGTCCAAATCCTTCTGAAAACATTTCACATCTTCCTCACAACACACATTCCTGTTTACTTTTGTAGAAAATTTGGAAATATTACATTCTAATCATTGATGTATATTATGAAAAGTTAGGGCCCAAGTACTGATTCTCGCAGTTCCCCGCTAGTCACAGTCTGCCAGCATGAGAATGACTCACTTATTTTCTGCATACTAGCCAGCCCTTAGTCCATGTCAGAACGTTACCTTCTATACCCTGTGCTTTAATTTTGCGAATCATCTTTCATCAGTCTGTACATCCAAATATATTACGTCTATCAATTTCTCTTTATCAATTTCTTTTTATAACAGCCTGAAAAATCTCCAACAGGTTTGTCAAATACAATTCTCCATTTCCAAATCCATGCTGACTTTGTCCAATCAGATCAATTTTATCCAAGCAATCATTTATCACATACTTTACGACAGCTTCTATCATTTTTTCTACTCCTGATATAACAAGGTGTAGAGCTGGATGAACACAGAAGGCCAGACAGCATCAGAGGAGCAGGAAAGCTGACGTTTCGGGTCTGGACCCTTC
>NW_025966765.1:0-2743 GCF_021869965.1 Rhincodon typus | reverse complement strand
GGTCAGTGAGGCGATGGTGGTGAGAGCGGGTCGGTGAGGCGATGGCGATGAGAACAGGTCGGTGAGGGCTGGTCAGTGAGAGCGGGTCGGTGAGAGCGGTCGGATTAGGCAATGGTGGTGAGAGCGGGTCTGTGAGAGCAGTCGGATTAGGCAATGGTGATGAGATTGGGTCGGTGAGGCGATGGCGGTGAGAGCGGGTCGGTGAGGCGATGGCAGTGAGAGCGGATCGGTGAGGCCATGGCGGTGGGAGCAGGTTGGTGAGGCGATGGTGGTGAGAGTGGGTCAGTGCGAGTGGGTCGGTGAGAACGGGTCGGTGAGAGCGGGTCGGTGAGACAATGGCGGTGAGAGTGGGTCAGTGAGGCGATGGCGGTGAGAGCAGGTCAGTGAGAGTGGGTCGGACCATAACGCTGGTCACAGGCCTCCAGTCTGAAAAACGACACTCCACTCTGTCTTTACCTTCAAGCCAGTTCTGGATCCAATTGGTTAGTTCTCTCTGTAATCTATATGAACTAGCCTAGCTCACAAGTCTACCATGCAGAACCTTCGTTACTTCTTCAAAAAAACTCAATTAAATTAGTGAGGCATGATTTCCCACGCACAAAGCCATGTTGACTATCCCTAATCAGTCTTTGCCATTCCAAATACATGTAAATCCTGTCCTCCAGGATTCCCTCCAACAACCTGCCCATCACCAATGTCAGGCTCACTGGTCTATAGTTCCCTGGGTTTTCCTTACCACCTTTCGTAAATAGTGTCTCCACGTTAGCCAACCTCCAGTCTTCTGGCACCTCACCTGTGGCTATCGATGACACAAATATCTCAGCAAGGGGCCCAGCAATCACTTCCCTAGCTTCTCACAGAGTTCGACGGTACACCTGATCAGGTCCGGGGGATTTATCCACCTTTATTCATTTTAAGACATCCAGCACCTCCTCCTCTGTAATGTGGACATTTTTCAAGATGTCGCTATTTATTTCCCCAAGTTCTTTATCTTCCATATCCTTCTCCACAGTAAACACTGATGCAAAATATTCATTTTGTATCTCCCTCATCTCCTGCATTTCCACACACAGGCAGCCTTGCTGATCTTTAAGAGGCCCCATTCTCTCCCTAGTTACCCTTTTGTCCTTAATGTATTTGTAGAATCCCACTGGATTCTCCTTAACTCTATTTGCCAAAGCGGTCTCATGTTCCCTTCTTGCCCTCCTGATTTCCCTCTTAAGTATTCTCCTACTGCCTTTATATTTTTCTGGGGATTCACTTTATCTCTGCTGTCTATACCTGACATATGCTTCCTTCTTTCTTGACCAAAACCTCAATTTCTCTAGTCATCCAGCATTCCCTGCATCTACCAGCCTTGCCCTTCACCCTAACAGGAACATACTGTCGCTAGATTCTCATTACCTCATTTTCGAAGACTTCCCATTTTCCAGCCGTCACTTTCCTTGCAAACATCCATCCCCAATCAACTTTTGAAAGTTCTTGCCTTATGCTATCAGAATTGGCCTTCCTCCAATCTAGAACTTATATTTTAGATCCACTCTATCCTTTGCCAACACTATTTTAAAACTAATAGAATGATGGTCACTGACCCCAAAGTGCTCCCCCACTGACACCTCAGCCACCTGCTCTGCCTTATTTCCCAAGAGTAGGTCAGGTTTTGCACCTTCTCTAGTAGGTACATCCACATACTGAATCAGAAAATTCTCTTGTACACACTTAACAGATTCCTCTCCATCCAAGCTCTTAACACTACAGCAGTCCCAGTCTATGTTTGAAAAGTTAAAATCCCCTACCATAAACAACCTATTATTTTTACAGAAAGCAGAGATCGCCTTACAAATTTGTTTCCCAATTTCTCACTGGCAATCAGGGGGTCGGAAGTACAATCCCAAAAAGATAATCATCTCTTTCTTATTTCTCAGTTCCACACAAATAACTTCCCTGGAGTATTCCCAGGAATATCCTCCTAAGTACAGCCATAATGTTATCCCTAATCAAAAACACCCCTCCTCTATTGCCTGCCTTTCTATCCTCCCTGTAGCATCTGTACCCTGGAACATTAAGCTGCCAGTCCTGTCCATCCCCAAGCCACGTCTCTGTATTTGCTATGATATCCCAGACCCTTGTTCCCAACCATGCCCTGAGTTCATCTGCCCTACCTGTTAGGCCTCTTGCATTGAAATAAATGCTGTTTAATTTATCAGTCCCACCTCGTTCTCTGCTTTGTTCCTGCCTGCCCTGACTGTTCGACTCGCTGCTTTTCCCAACTGAACATGTCTCAGACTGATCTCTTTCATCACTATTTCACTGGGTCTCCCTGCTTACCAGTTTAAATCCTCCCGAGCAGCTCTAGCAAATCTCGATGCTACTTTATTATTCCCCTTCCAAATCAGGTGCAATCCATCCTTCGTATACAGGTCATGTCTACTCCAGAAGAGATTCTAATGATCCAAAAATGTGAATCTTTCTCCCCTGCACTATCTCCTCATCCATGCATTCATCTGCTCTATCCTCCCATTCCTACCCCCACTAGCTTGTGGCACAGGGAGTAATCCAGACATTACTATACATGAGGATCTCCTTTTTAAATTCCTGCCCAACTTCCTATATTCCCTCCTCAGAATATCATCCTTTTCTGTTCCTATGTTGTTAGTTCCAATTTGTAGAATGACCTCCTGCTGGTCCCTCTCCCCTTTGAGAATATTCCGCACCGTCTCCGAGATATCCTTGATCCTGGCAC
>NW_025966764.1:29270-32000 GCF_021869965.1 Rhincodon typus | reverse complement strand
AGAACTGCACACAGCACTCCAAGTGTGGCCTAACTAGCATTCTACAAAGTTCCAGCATAACTTTCCTGTTCTACACCTTGGCCAATAAAGGCAAGTATCCTTTTACGCACCTTATCTACCTGTCTTGCTTCCTTCAGCATCTATGGGTATGCACACACGAGGAGCTAGGTTTTACCATTGATATTGGAATCCCTTGCCTTGTTAGCCCTCCCTGAGAGCATTACCTCATTACCTCTCACTTTTCCAGGTTGAATTCGATTTGCCGCTGTTGGGCCCAGCTGACCTGAACATTAACGTTCACCCGGCGTGCGCGGGCTAAGCTACTCACTATTGACTACTTTACCAATTTTGTGTCGTCCAAAAGCTTCTTGATCTTATCCCTTACCTTTAAATCCAAATGATCAATGTACACCACAAGCAGTGAGGGCCCCAGCAGTGAGGCCTGTGGAACCCCACAGGGAACAGAATCCCTGTCAGAGAAACATCCCTGTACCATCATCCTCTGCTTCCTGCCTCTCCATTTTCGGATCCAGTGTGCCATTCTGCCTTGGATCCCGTGAGCTCTTACTTGATTGGCCAATCGGTTTGTGAGGGAACTTTTCAAAAGCCTTGTTAAATTCTACGTAGATCTCATCAACATGCCTTTTTGCCTTCTCGAATAATTTATTCAAATTTGTCAAAAATGAACTTGCCTTAACGAATCTGTATTGATGATCCCTGTATAATATGTGTCTCTCCAAGTGCAGATATATTCTGTCCCTCAGAATTCTTTGAATAACTTCTCCACCACTGAGGGTAGACTGACCGGCCTGTGATTTTTTTTCTTTGCTTCATCTCTTCTTTCTGTTTCTCAATAACGGGAGAGTGTTAACAGTCCATCAGGCCTCTGGCATCTCAACTGAAGCCACATCAGGTTAATCTCTTGCCTTGTCTCCTTCAACAAGTTGGAGTACATCTCATCAAGACCCGCAGATATGTTCATTTTTAAGTGGGGGATATATCAGGCCTTGAGGTATCCGGAGTCAATGTTGGGGACTCCCAGAGCAACTCCCTCCCAACTGTATACCACTGTGCCACCCCCTCTGCTGGTCAGTCCTGCCGGTGGGGACATATCCAGGGATGGTGACGGTGGTGTCTGGGACATTGTCTGTACGGTATGATTCTGTGAGTATGACTAGGTCAGGCTGTTGCTTGACTATTCTCTGAGACAACTCTCCCAAATTTGGCACTAACTCCCAGATGTTAGTGAGGTGGACTCTGCAGGGTCAACAGGGCTGTTTCTGCCATTGACCTTTCTGGTGCCTGGGTCGATGCCTGGTGATCTGTCCGGTTTCATTCCTTTGTTGAGACTTTGCAGCGATCTGTACAACTGAGTGGCTGGTTAGGCTATTTCAGGGGGCAGTTGAGAATCAATCACATTGCTGTGGGTCTGGAGTCACATGTGGACCTGACACCTGTCCCCCACACCCCCAGCCCAAGTGAAAAAGAAAACCACCAGAGCAAATGGGGCGGTATGGTGGTACAGTGGTTAGCACTGCTACCTCAGAGCACCAGGGACCTGGGTTCAATTCCACCCATGGGTGACTGTCTGTGCGGAGTTTGCATGTTCTCCCCATATCTGTGTGGGTTCGTTCCGGTTTCCTCCCACAATCCAAAGATGTACAGGTTAGGGTGGATTGGCCATGCTAAGTTGCCCATAGTGCTCAGGGATGTTTAGGTCAGACATGGGGAAATTAGCGGAATGAGTCTGCATGGGATGGTCTTCAGAGGGGCATTGTAGACTTGTTGGGCCTGAATGGCCTGTTTCCACACTGTAGGGATTCTAAATAATTGAACTTACATTCAATTCATAAAATTTTGAATTGAAAGCTGGTTGTCAACAATGGCATTGACAAAACTATTATCGATTGTCGGGAAAAATCCATCTGGGTCACTAATGTCCTTCAGGGAAGGAAACTGCCATCCTTACCTGGTCTGGCCTGCATGTGACTCCAGACCCACAGCAATGTGGGTAATTCTCAGCTGCCCTCTGAAATCAGTTCACAGGTGATTAGGGATGGGCGACCAATGCTATTCTCACCAGCTCTGGACTTTCCTGTCTGCCAGTTAGGGGAAAGCACAGATAATTTGATAGCTCTGTGTGCAAAGGTCGATGGGCTGAATGAGCTCCTCCTGTGTCTATAGGTTCTACAACATCGATCTCTCCGAAAAGGCACGTTTTGAGGCATCCTGATGTTTGAGAGTTTGCAAAGATGAGAGTGTTGGCAAGTTTCAGGGGTTCAGGTTGTTTCAGCTGGAGGTTGTGATATTAAATGAAAGTTGTTAGACATTGAAGCATGTTGGATGAATTGTAGATATCTATCTGACCCATCCTAAGATAACCTTGTGAAGGCATCCACAAAGATTGAGTTGCCATGCATTATTAGCTCCTGAACCTGACATAGGTACTCAGCATTGCTGTTGTACTTTGATCAGGATGGAAACTGGGGTGCTTAGATCAATTTCACTCTAACCTTCAAATTCACACACGTGTATTAATATCCGCATGCTTGTACATCTGCATTGTGTGTCTGCATGTGTGTTTGTATGTGCGTTTGTGTTGTGTATGTGTGCATCTGTGTGTGTGTGCCTGCATGTGTGTTCTTTGTGTGCATGCATGTGTGTGTGCTTGTGTGTCTGTATGTGTGTGTGTGTTTATGTGCCTGTGTGTGTGTGTTTATGTGCCTGTGT
>NW_025966764.1:0-4270 GCF_021869965.1 Rhincodon typus | reverse complement strand
GCACCTCCATCTCCTACCGACCAACCTCATCCCGCCCCCTTGACCTGTCCGTCCTCCCTGGACTGACCTATCCCCTTCCTAACTCCCTACCTACACTCACCTTTACTGGCCCCATCCCCGCCTCTTCGACCTGTTTGTTTCCTCTCCACCTATCCTCTCCTCTATCCCTCTTCTATCCGCCTCCCACTCTCTCCCTATTTATTTCAAAACCCCCTTCCCCTCCCCCTTTTCTGATGAAGGGTCTAGGCCCGAAACGTCAGCCTCTCTGCTCCTATGATGCTGCTTGGCCTGCTGTGTTCATCCAGCCCTGCACCTTGTTGTCTCTGTCTTCAGTTCTGGTCTCCCTGCTATAGGCAGGATATTGTGAAACTTGAAAGGGATCAGAAAAGATTGACAAGGACGTTGCCAGAGTTGAAGAGTTTGAACGATAGGGAGAGGCTGACTACGCTGAGGCAATTTTCCCTGGAGCATCTGAGGCTGAGGATTGACCTTGTAAAGGTTTGTAAAATCATGAGGGGCATGGATAGGGTGAATAGACAAGGTCTTTTGCCCAGGATGGGGGAGTCCAAAACTAGAGGGCATATGTTTAAAGTGAGAGGGGAAATATTTAAAAGGCATCTAAGGGGCAACTTTTTCACGCAGAGGGTGGTGTGTGTATGGAATGAGCTGCCAGAGGAAGTGGTGGAGGCTGGTACAATGACAACATTTAAAAGGCATATGGATGGGTACATGAATAGGAAGGGTTTTCCTGACCCGAAACATCAACTTTCCTGCTTCTTTGATGCTGCTTGGCCTGTTGTGTTCCCCCAGCTCCACACTGTGTTATCTCTGACTCCAGCATCTGCAGTTCTTAATATCCCCAGAACATTAGCTGGTTTTCAGGATTAATAGTGAAGTGATAATACCATTAGGCCATCACCTCCCTTGATCCAATAAATCCTTTACACATGTCCCCGCCCACCAGACTTTCATTCTGGGGAGGTGGGGGTTAATGTGCAGTCTGGCACCTTTGGAGTCAGGAATAAGGGGGCTGTACATCTCGAGAATAGCTCCCACCCCCTCCCCCACCCCCTGCAGCAATAGCCTGGGGCTCTAGGTGACTAGTTTCATGATATTATCCAATAAACACCGAAAGAACTGCAGATGCTGTAAATCAGGAACAAAAACAAAGTTGCTGGAAAAGCTCAGCAGGTCTGGCAGCATCTGTGAAGGAGAAAACAGAGTTAATGTTTCAGGTTCGGTGTCCCTTCCTCAGAACTGTTCTAAGGAAGGGTCACCAGACCCGAAGCATTAACTCTGTTTTTTTCTTCACAGATGCTGCCAGACCTGCTGAGCTTTTCCAGCAACTTTGTTTTTGTTCATGATATTACCATTCTCCTCCCATCTCCATTTAAACTAATGGAGTTAATTCATCAACCTTTAACAGTTACTGATATGACATACCAGCTTCGGTTTTCAAACACTACAAAAACTCCCCCTAAGACTATTCTGCCTTGACAATGTGGTTCACTCCAATAAACAGCTTACACTTTCAAACTGCACAAACCAACACTGTTTCCAAAAGCTGTAATGAGATATTTTACAACACAGGGATAGCAAGCTAAACCAAATAAGCCTTGCTAACATTGGATTCACAAAACAGCGAAATTAAAACATTCGATAACCCTCAAAATTGCCCAATTATCCCTAAGCAGACTTGAATAACTGATCTCGAACACCAAGTTTATAGCCTAAGTAAGAATTAGCAGTTTGTTATTAACACTGTAACTTTAGCAGGACTAAGCTAAATCACAAGGTAATCTAATTAATGTCTATTATTTAAACGTAATGTTCCTTGACTGCAATCCCCACACTCACACATAGACAGAATTAGTTAAGGAACAAATAATTTGCCAGTTTGATAGAGTTTTAATGATCAGCACCAGGTCTTTATGGAATCCTTGAATGATGCTAAATTACATTAAAGGTACTTGGCATTATACCTTCCTTGAATTGCAAAGTTACCTCTCAATGCAAACTGTTTCCAGTGAGCTCTGAGAGATATTCAAGTATTTCTACAAACAGGCATTATTTTCACACAACATTCAGCAACTGAACATAAAAGTCAAATACAGTTTCTCAGTCCATCGGCTTCTGAGCCGAAGAACATAAGAACATAAGAAAGAGCAGTTAGCATTGGCCATTTGGCCCCTCGAGCCTGCCCCGCCATTTAATAAGATCATGGCTGATCTTTTTGAGACTCAGCTCCACTTACCCGCCCACTCACCATAACCCTTAATTCCTTTACTGTTCAAAAATTTATCTGGCCTTGCCTTAAAAACATTCAGCGAGGTAGCTTCAACCGCTTCACTGGGCAGGGAATTCCACAGATTCACAGCCCTTTGGGTGAAGATGTTCCTCCTTAACTCAGTCCTAAATCTGCTCCCCCTTATGTGAGGCTATGCCCCCTAGTTCTGGTTTCACCCATCAGTGGAAACAACCTCCCTGCTTCTATCTTATCTATTCCCTTCATAATTTTATATGTTTCCATAAGATCCTCCCCTCATTCTTCTAAATTCCAGCGAGCAAAATCCCGGTCTACTCAATCTCTCCTCATAAGCCAAACCTCTCAACTCTGGAATCAACCTGGTGAACCTCCCCTCCACCCCCTCCAGTGCCAGTACACCCTTTCTCAAGTAAGGAGACCAAAACTGTACACAGTACTCCAGATGAGGCCTCACCAGCCCCCTATATAGCTGTAGCATAATCTTCCTGTTTTTAAACACCATTCCTCTAGCAACGAAGGGCAATATTCCATTTGCCTTCTTAATTACCTGCTACCACTGCAAGCCAACGTTTTGTGATTCATACACCCAGATCCCTCTGCACAGTAGCATGCTGCAATTTCTCACCGTTTAAATAGTAGCCCATTTTGCTGTTATTCCTACCAAAATGGATAGCCTCATATTCACCAACATTGTACTCCACCTGCAAGACCCTTGCCCACTCACTTAACCCATCTTTATCCTTCTGCAGACTCTCAGTTTCCTCTGCACACTTTGCTTTATCTCTCATTGTAGTGTTATCTGTGAACTTTTACATACTAAACTTGGTCGCCATCTCCAAATCATTGAGGTAAATTGTAAACAATTGCTGTCCCAACAGTCATCCCTGAAGCACACCTCTAACCACTGATCACCAACCAGAAAAACACCCATTTATCTCCACACTTTGCTTTCTGTGCATTAACTAATATTCCATCCATGCAAATACATGCTAATCCATGCCATTTCCTCATTTCCTATTATTAAATCCCCCTTCTCATCTTCTAAAGGACTAATGTTTACCTTAGATAGTCTTTTTCATTTTATATATTTGTAGAAACTTTTGCTATCTGTTTTTATATTCTGACCTAGTTTATTCTCATAATCCATCTTACCTTCCTTTATAGCTTTTTCATGGCTTTCTGTTGACCTCTAAAGATTTACCAATTCCCTAGTTTCCCACTAATCTTTGCCACTTTGTATGCATTAGTTTTCAATTTTTAGTCTCCTTTATTTCTTCAGTTATCCATGGCTGATTATCCCTTTTCCCAGTCCTTCCTTTTCAAAGAATGACCTCTTGAATGACCAAGACCATCCAGTCAAAAGCCAGTCCTTGATCATAACACATCCTGCTGCTGAAATATCTACAATACTGTTAACACCATAATTAAAATGCAGTTACCTTTCCAGGCCAGTTCCCATATGCAAACATCAGTCTTTATTTTAGAAATGAGCTGCTATTCAAAGTTCAATTCTCAACTTCAGCTCACATTTCCAAACCAAAAATGAGGAAAATAAAGTTAAAAACAATGATGTCTCAACAGACAGGGTTAGTTAATGACTTCCTAGTGAAGGCACGTCTTGGTAGCAATGATCATAATATGATTGAATTTCACATTCACTTTGTGGAAAATAGACCGTGTCCAAGACTAGTGTCATAAACTTAAATAAGAGCAATTATGAGGGCATAAAACCTGAGCTACCTAAAGTGAACTAACAAATTAGGCTAAGGGGTAGTTTTATCAAGATGCAGTGGCAAACATTCCAGGAGCTATTTCAGAATGCAATGAATAGACACATACCAATAATTAAGGAAGAATTTCAAGGGGACGATGGTTCACACAATTTATGAATAAACAAAAAAATTAAAAATGGTATCAAATGTTATGCAATTAAATGTTATTTCTTTAACCTTGAATTTTGAACATCGGTTTGTTTAAAAACAAACAAACAAACAAACTGCTAGG
>NW_025966763.1:23333-32029 GCF_021869965.1 Rhincodon typus | reverse complement strand
ATTTGCTGTACGTGTGTAATGACTTGGTGATTAATCAGGACTCAGAATGCATCGGATTTATTTGTTTTTATGTTCATATTAATATAATTTTGCAACTTTGGATTTTTGCAAGTGCCAATTGGGATTAGTTACTTTCCTGAAAGGTTTAAAAATATAATTAGGTCAATCAAGCTAGAACCGTGGCCTTATCCAGTCTGTGTCAGAGAGCAGAACCCCCTGGACTGTTAATGGAAGATTATTTGTACTGTGCTGGTTTATGACAGGGAGTATAGGTTTGAAAGCTTACTTTTGGGGATAATCAAGGATTGGTTTTTAGCTTGGAAAACACTTTGGGCAGTTTACAGGAGACGTGACTGGAGTTAGAAGCAAATAAAGATCCTATCCTCAAAAATAATAGAATGTTTGAGGGAAAGCAGAGTTACGTCAGAGGAAAAGTTTAGTTTCTGTAGCTGCTAGACCAGGAGTGTTTGATTAGAGGTCTTCAGGATATTGAGAAGCTGAGAAAGTATTTAGTTTTGTTAGTATTCATGTAGGAAGACTTCATAGTTCACTGGTAAGAACTGGGAAGTATCAGCTATGTTGACCTTAAAGATCTAATACCAAAGGATAATTTTTCAGTATTTGAATACTGGTAAAGTGGTTGGGGTCATTTAGCACCATGTCCGGGTGCAGAGTGATGCCAACCAGTTAAGGTTATCATGAGGGACTCTCCTCAACCTGTTCCCTTGCCTGAGGTGTGATCACCACCATCACACTTTTTCTTTAATGAGTGAACAGCCCTGTAGTCTGATAAGGCAATGGGGACTTTTAAAGTGGTAGTGTTAGGGAATAGGTTGATACTGCTTAAATTCGTGCATGTAGGATAGGATGAGGGAGACTTCACTCTTTCCCCTAAGTTTTTCTAGCCTCTCCTTATAGCTCGTACCATCTAATCGAGGCAGCATCTTTTGCACCCGCTCCAAAACCTCCACGTCCTTCCTGTAATGTGGCGACCAGAATTGAATGTAATACTTTAAGCGTGGCCTAACCAAAGTCTTATAAAGCTGCCACATGACATCCTGACCCTTGTACTCAGTACCCAATCAATAAAGGCAAGCAAGCCATATGTCGCCTTCACCGCCCTATCTACTTGCATGGCCTCTTTCAGGGAGCTATGGACTTGAACCCCAAGATCCCTCTACCTCAGGACTGTTCAGGGTCCTGCCATTAACTGTATACTTTTCCTTAACATTTGATCTCCGAAAGTGCAGTACCTTGTACTTAACCAGATTAAACTCCATCTGCCACTTCTCCACCCTAGTATCTGCATCTGATCTATATTGCGCTGTGTCCTTTGACAATCTCCTGCACTATTCACAACTCCACTGATCTTTGCATCGTCTGCAAACTTACTAACCCACCCATCTACATTTTCATCCAAGTCATTTATATAAATCACAAACAGCGGATGACCCAGTACGGATCCCTTCCGATCACCACTAGTCACGGACCTCCGGCCAGAAAAACACCCTTCCACCTCTACCCTCTGCCATTTATGGGCAAGCCAATTCTGAATCCAGGTGGCCAAGTCACTGCAGATCCCATGGATCTTAATCTTCTGGATGAGCCTACCATAAGGGACTTTGTCAAAAGCCTTCCTCAAATCCTTGTAGACAACATCCACTGCTCTACCCTCATTGATCACCTTTGTCATCTCCTTGAAAAATTCAATCAAGTTAGTTTGTTTTAGAAATACTGAGGGGCCTAGATAGAGTGGAAGTGAAGATGATGTTTCCACTCCTTGAAGAGATTAGAAACCAAGGGCACCACCTCAGAGTGAACAGACCACCCTTTAGAACTACGATGAGGAGGAATTTCTTCAGCCAGATGGTGGTGAATATGTGGAACTCATTGCCACAGAAGGCTGCAGAAGTAATTGAGTATATTTAAGACAGGGGTCAGTAGGTTCTTGATTATTAATTTAGATTTGCATCCCCCTTATTTTTAAATTGTGTCCCATGGTTATGCACTCCCCAACAGGGGAAACATCTTACTTGCAATCTACCCTGTCTATCCCTTTATGTATTTTATAAGTTTCAATGAGATCTCTCATTTTTCAAAATTCTAGAGAATACAGGCCCAGTGTGCACAATATCTCTTAATAGCATGGTCCCACCATTCCAGGAAACAGTCTGGTGAACCTTCATTCCACTCCCTCGACTGCAATAATATTTTTCCTAGGATAGAGACCAAAACTGTACAAAATACTCCAGATGTGGTCAAACCAAGCTCCTACATAATTGAAGCAAATGTTCACTACTCCGGGACTCAAATCATCTTGCAATCAAGGCTAACATTCCATTAACCTTCCTAATAGCTACACCTACACCTACGCAGTAGCCTTCAGTGACTTGGCTGTGTTAGAGCCATTCCCGATATTTCATTATTTTTATTTTGTTGTTTTATCAATTTTACGGTGAAAAATTTTGTTTGGCAAAAAGATCATAGAGTGGTTAGACAGAGTGAGGCATATAAGGTTATGGCTGCACAGGATGTGCACAAACCAAGATCAACATTATGAGCTAAAGATAAAATCTCTACTGTTGAAAGGAAAATGGACCAAATAAGTTTGTTTATTAGTGAGGACAGGTCAGTTCCTGATCAAAAAGTAGTGCAGATGGTTCGTCACAGAGGAAGAGCATAATGTTTAAGCAGATAGCAAAAGTTTGTTTATTAACAAAGTCAGTACCTGGGAATTGGTGCCAGCCAGTTCGAAAAGACCTCAAACAAATGGCAGATATTTAATGGTAACTGGGACCTTGTGGAGGAGATGGTCAGCCTGTCAGGGAGTGGTCCAAGTTTGAATTGGGTTTTGGACTGTTTTCTGTGAGAAGGAATCATGCTGTTGATCCTATAGCGTGAAGATTTATGAGCTCCCTGTCTAACCTACCTTATCATCTCCTGGAAGTTCAGAGAATAGAAGACTAAGTTATAAGTGTTACTGATTCAGATAGTAGGAACTGCTGATGCTGGAGAATCTGAGAGAACAAGGTGTAGAGCTGGATGAACACAGGCCGAGCAGGAAAGCTGACGTTTCGGGTCTGGACCCTTCTTCAGACCCGAAAAGTCAGCTTTCCTGCTCCTCTGATGCTGCTTGACCTCCTGTGTTCATCCAGCTCTACACCTTGTTATCTTATAAGTGTTACTGCCTTTATCTGAGAGAACTGAAAATGTGACCTTGATCAGCATCTTCAGAAAATCATCTATGCCTGTGGAACAAGGCATTAAACCATTAAGTAATCTGGCCAGTTTTATTATTTTATTTATCCCTTAAATGTGTTTGTTTGTTTGTATCAATGGAGATGAAAACCAAGGTTCTGGGGTTTAAAACGTAGACCAATGAGATCACTTATTTAATTTTGCTGTACTAAAGTTACTTTAGTGTTAAGATTGCTGAGCCTTTTGTTTAAGCTGCAGACCAGTGGTAAGAATTGATTATTTGCAGAGTCTGGGATTGCTTATTCAAAAAGTCTGCTTAGGAACCATTGGGGTCAGTTTTGAGGGTGTCCTATCTTGTTCTCCTCGGACATTATGAAGGAGTGAAAGTCACTGATTTGATTTACTGTTGTCACATGTAGCTTAGTAAAAAGTTTTGTTTTGCAAATGGTACAGGCAGATCATAGCAAACAAGGACATACAGATCATTGAGTGGTTAGACAGAGTGAGGCATACAAGCAGAGGACGGCTGCAGAGGACGTGCACAAAGCAAGATTAACATTAGATTGAAATCAGAGAGGTCCGTTCAGCAGTCTGATAACAGCTGGGAAGAAGCTGTTCATGAATCTGTTGATGCATGCGTTCAAGCTTCTGCATTTTCTGCCTAACAGAAGAGGTTGGAAGAGAGTCATGGGTGTGAGAGGAGTCTTTCCTGTTGGCTGCTTTTCCACGGCAACGAGAAGTGTAGATGAAGTCCACGGATAGGAGGTTGGCTTGTGTGATGGTCTGGGCCTTGTACACAACTTTCTGTAGTTTCTTAATGGTCCTGGGCAGACAGTTATGCACCCAGATAGAATTCTTTCTATGGTACATCTGTAAAAATTGGTGAGGGTCCTTAATGACACGCAGAATTTCCTAAGCGGCCTGAGGAAGAGCCGTTGTTGTGCCTCCTCACCATTACATCTATGTGAGAGATCTAGGACAGATTGTTGGTTATCTTCACTCCCAGGAACTTGATACTCTCGACCCTCTCCACCTCAGCTCCGTTGATGTAGATAGGGTCATGTCCTCCTCCTTTCTTCCAGAAGTGAATGATCAGTTGTTTTGTTTTGCTGACATTGAGAGACAGAGAGAGAGAGATTGTTATCATTGTACCATGACACCAAGCTCTCTACCTCCTTCCTGTATTCTGACTCGTTGTTTGATATGCAGCTTACAACGGTGGTGTTGTCAGCAAACTTGTAGATTGCGTTTGTACGGAACATGGCTATAAGTGTGCAGGGAGTACGGTAGGCGGCTGAGAATGCATCCTTGCAGACCACCACTGATGAAGTAATTGAATATGGTTAGTCTAGGACACTACCCTGAGGAATTCTGTAACAAAATCAAGGAGCTGAAATGATTGATCTCCGGCAACCACAATCATCTTCCTTTTGCTGGATATAACTCTGGACAATGGGAGTTTTCCTGGATTTCCATTTATTTCTGGTTTGCTGGGGTTCCTTGATTCCATACTGTTTAATGTCATGGGCAATCATTCTCCTTGAAACTCAGCCCTTTTGTCTGTTTTTAGACCAAAATTTTTAATGAGGTCAAGAGTATCAGTGACCAGCCTTTTGCTGAGTAAATGTTGCTTGATAGCACTGCCATTAATATCTTCCATCATTTTGCTGATGGTTGAGAGTTGACAGATGAGGTGGTAGTTGACTCAGTTTAATTTGTCTTATCAAATGTGTTAATGTCTACCTGTGTTATTAATCATCAAATCTGTTGCAATACCATTTGGTCTTTCAAGCCTGTTGGTGCTAACCTTAGTTGTACAATATCACTCTTGCCTTTGAAGTTGGATTTGAACTTTCAACCTCTGACCCAGTGACTTGAATGCACAACCACGGCTGTTTGACCAGTGTAATCCCGAGGAAGTGCTGAATTTTGGATAGGATGCTCAACTAAATTCTAGTTTGCACGCTTGGATAGATGTACAAGATCCTAAGAATTATTAAAAGCAAGCAGGACTGTGACACATTTATTCCTAGCCGTAGCCTAAAATCAGACTATTTGGTCATTATCATGATGCTATTTGTGTGACTTGACTGCATGTATATTGGTTGCCGCATTCCCCCTCTTGCCCTTCAAAGTGCTTATTTGATTTTAGTATGTATTGAAGTTGTGAAAGGCAAAATATAAATGCAAGTCCTTCTTTATTGATTCTGCACATCGTGGACAAACTTTGATCATTAGCCATAATTTACTTTGTTCGACAGGGTAGTTTGTCTTTAAGTCTGCTCCTAAATCTATGCCATGAATTTGTAATCATTTTATGATATCCTGCAGTTTTAATAATAGACACCTATAGATTGGATACCCATGTGGTGACTCTCAGAAATATTGCTGTCGACTTCTCAATTCAGGACTAGAATTTCTGAAGCTGCATTAGCCTGTCATGTTGCTGATTAAAAATATTAGATGGAGATCCTATTACCTGACATGCTTGCTGTCTTTTCAAGAACGTACCCAACAACTTTAGAGACAAGCAATTAGATAAGATTAAATTTTAAAATGAAGACAAGCTGAAAATCAATTAATTTATAGTTGATTCTCTGTGCGACATTTGAGAACATCTGCACTCAATGCTGAAGTGTAATTTCTCCTGCTACTTTCAGATGTCCATTTTCGAGATCTTAAAATTGAGATAATGTTCTATAATTGCTTGAGTTAAAACATGCAAGGTGTAGTCCTTTAACTTTTTAAATAGTTTTAAACTGCAAAATTTAGTGACGAAGTAATTAAAATTGTTTTGTTCTAACCTCATTCATCCAGGACTATACTTTTAAGTGTCATCTCCTTATTGAATGAACCAAACACATTTTCACCAGCAAATGTGGATGCCTCAGTCATGTTCAGAAAATGGAGAGATAGCAAAGGGAAAGATAAAGAATATGCTGAAATCATCAGGTAAGACACTTAGATTTTAAAAATGAATATAAAGTTGAACTTCTCTCAGCTGCTTGTCTCCTTGCTCCACTATCTGCTTGTGAATTCTTCTCCAAACCACACAAACGCCTGTTTAATGCATAATTGAATCATCTATCATCCTTGTGATCATTTATCCATAATGCAGTTTTTGGAAAGTTTTGCAGTTCAGATTTGAATATTCAACCATCCTAAAGTTGGGCATAACTAGGAATGTATTTGTATAGTATGGTTACTTTTGAGTCTGTAAGTATGATACTTGTATTGCTTGACGAAACAGACTTGAATGAAAATAAATACATGCGCAAGTATTATTCGATTATGTTCACTTAAATACAATGAATTGCCCTGTAAACTAAAAATGGGAAATACCTGCACACTTAATATTATCCCTCAGTTAGCCTTTGTTTATGTGGGCCTGCTTTTGCCAGCTTGGAAACAAAATGCTTGTTATATATTTAAGTCGAATCACTGCATTGTATTTAGCAATGTGTTAAAAGCTTCCCTGCCAAATATATTCTCTGGGAAAATTCATATTAATATCATAATGCATTGTATCTTGTACAAGTCAATTAATATTGGTGCCTGTAAAACTAGGTTATAAATAAATGTTGTAAAATCCAAAAAAAAAAGTTGCATCGATTCAGCTTTGAAGAAACTGGATCCTTTTTGCTCCTGCACCCACTCCATTTATGGGTGTAGTTGTAGAGTATTGTTCATACCACTTTTCTGATTCATACCACATAGGGAGGAACTCTACACACAACTCTCCTTCCTAGCTGACCAATAACAGCATATTAAGTAACATCAGAAATTAACCAGACAGAATTTCACTTTTGGTATAATAAGATATGTATTTTAAACATTGTACACAGGAGTGCAGTTAAAGAAGCCTTCTTTATGCACTCCTGTGTTCAGATATCTTTTTTTGGTTTGGAAAACACCCATTCAAATTGTATTCGAACACAGAAAATACCAAATGCTCCGTTCTTTGATTCTACCTGGCCATATCTCTCTCGCTGTCCCTCAACAACAGCAAGAGCAATATGATCTGTAATCTCCTACTGCCTTTAACATGGTAAAATATACTGAAGAGCTTCACAGGGGCATTATCAAACAAAATTTGACAGAGTCATGTAAGGAGCTATTATTGGGTATTTGATAGTTTTTAAGAATCTTAAAGGGGAAGTTGGTGACATAAAGTTTTGAGAGAATCTCTGACCCAAGGGCCTTGGCAGCTGATGGCATGGTTACTATCAATGATGGAGATTAAAATCAGGTGTACTGAAATAGCCAAAATTGAAGGAGCCACGGATAGGACAGCAATATAAAATTAGAGTTTAAAAATTGTGAGTGATGATGACATTGTGGTTATGTTACTCTATCAGCATTACAAATGTGTGTGCGCAGGGTCATATCCCACCATGGCAGCTATTGGAACTGAAATGATTTTTAAAAATCTGGAATTGAAAGCAAGTCTCACTAATGAGACTGTAAAGTTTCCATTGATTGTCGTAAAAGTACATCTGATTCCCAATTCTCCTTAGGGAAAGAAACCTGCCCTCATACTTTGTTTTGTCCAGGCTCATAGCAATATGGTTAGCTCTTAACTGTTCTTGAGGTCAAAAAGGGGGTAGTGAGGTGAAAGGTGGCATTGTTTAGCCACGACCCAGTCTGTCAGTGAGCACACGTGCTTTCTTTGCTTTCAGAGTTGGAGGAGTGCTGGGGCTTTTTTAAAAAAGTTTACCCTAAATCCTTAAAGTTAGTATCTTGTGAGTTTAATGATAAAAATATATTCAAATTAGATACCCCTATGATCACTCTGGTAGAAGCCTCACTGTAGCTGTATTAAATGCTGGATATAGTTGTATTAAGTGCTGGATAGATTATTTCTCTCAAGCTGCATTAGCCAGTTATGCTGCTGACATAAATATCAGTCACAGGTCTCATTGCCTGACATGTCTGCTATCATTACAAGAATGTCACATGCAAATGAGATTCTTCTACTCCACAGAGCCACATCAATGGTGGAGAGTAAATTATTGGCGTGACCAACTGAGCGCGCACAAGAATAGTCAAATCCATAGATGGTAAAGAGTGTTTTAGCAGCAAATGGGTTCTGCCAGGAACAGAGCCAGTGATGTTACGGTGGTGGAAATAGGCAGTTTTCATGATGGTGCAGATTTGTAGTCACAAACTCATCTCTGGGTCAAATACTTTACCATGGTTGCAAACAGTCCGGTTCAGCCTCGGATGGTTGCCGGGGAGAGGGATGGAATTGGTGGTTGGAGAATGCAGAAACAGTGACTTTCTTGGCCTGCATGATGGAGGAAACTTCTTGCCAGTAGGGTATATCCTGCAAGCTGTCTGGAGAGATCAAGTAAAATGGTGATCACATCGACTTTGATGTAGCCAGTACACTTTGAAACCTTGCCATATTTTAGAATGAAGTTTCTAAGAAGCAAGAGATAGTAGGAAGTGCAGATGCCGGAGAATCTGAGATAACAAGGTGTAGAGCTGGATGAACA
>NW_025966763.1:0-22933 GCF_021869965.1 Rhincodon typus | reverse complement strand
CTAGACCCTTCTTCAGAAATGTTTTCTGAAGAAGGGTCTAGGCCCAAAACGTCAGCCTTCCTGTTCCTCTGATGCTGCTTGGCCTGCTGTGTTCATCCAGTTCTCTACACCTTATTTTCTAAGAAGCAATATGTGGATTATAAGAATAGGAGGGGGCAAAAGAGTATAATATTTGGAAGATACCAGAGTTAGCAATGTGGAAGTGGGATGAGAAGCTGTTAGAAGTTATGTGGCTCAAACTGGATAGATAAGAAAGGAACTGGCTCGTAAAGTAAAAGCAGTGTACAAGAGAAACTCAGCAGGCCTGCAGCATCTGTAGAGAGAGAAACAAAGTGAAGATTTGAGTCTGGTATGACTCTTCTTCAGGCTTTCAGCATCAGCAGTATATTGCTTTGATTTAATTGGTTTGTGGTGTACTGGTGCCAGTCCTGAACTAAGTGGGATTTGTACTGATGGGCCAGTCTCCACCTGAACATTGCTGGGACCAGTTCTTGCCAATGATATAATTAGGGAAATAGAGAGTATTTCAACTGAATAGAAGGACAAGCCATTAAATATTACGTTACAAAGCTTTGTCTTGAATGGTGTCAAGCTTCTTGAGTGTTGGAGCTGCGCTCATCCAAGCAAGTGGCAATATTCCATCGTGCTCCTGACCTGTGCCTTGTAGATGATGGACAGGCTTTGGGAGTGAGTTACTTATTGCAAGTGGTGAGGCAATGGCCTGGTGATATTATCGTTGGACTGTTAACCCAGATCCCTAGATAATGTTCTGGGGACCTGGAATCAAATCAAGCCATGACAGATGGTGGAACTTGAATTCAATAAATTTCTGGAATTAAGAGTCTAATGATGACCATGAATTCATTGTCAGAAAAACCCATCTGGTTCACTAATGTCCTATAGGGAAGGAAACTGCCATCCTTACCCTGTCTGGCCAAATGTGACTCCAGACCCACAGCAATGTGTTTTGCTCTTAACCGCCCTCTTGGCAATTAGGGATGGGCAATAAATGTTGCCTGACCAGCAATGCCTTCATCCTGTGAACGAATAAAGAATAAAAGAATTCCGACCTGTTCTTCTTGTCGCATTATGTATATGATTAGTCCAGTTCAGTTTCTGATAAATGGTAACCCCCAGGATGTTGATAGTGGGGATTCAGTAACAGTGACCTCAATGAATGTTATGGGGCAATGGTTAGATTGTCCTTCCCTGGCATTTGTGTGGTGCAAATATTACTTGCCATCCCAAACCTGGATTTTGATTTGATTGTCACATGTACCAAGATACAGTGAAAAGTGCCTATTGAAGCAGGATTGTCAGCATTGGAGAATTTTTGTTAACTTTTTTATGTACGAGCTGGTAGTGTGGCCCCTGAGTCATTTTCAACCTTTCCACTTCCCAAGTAGCTAATTCTTTCTGGTAGAACTCCCAATTTTATGGTAATTTGAGGGAATTTTAAAGCTCAAGATCTCAATCATCAACAATAATTTGCTTTCATTTTAAGCTTCTTTATATTGTCTCAGCAGTATGTCTTGGTGGGCTATCTGGTAGGTAGGTTTAAACAACTATCAAGGAATGAATTGGACATATGGTGATCATGAATTTTGATTTCTAAATGGTGAGGTCATTTTTGTTCTCCAGATCAAAATAGAAATTTGTGTGCAAGACAAATTTGTATTGGTTAGTTATTTATTGTTGCCATTACTGTTTTTCTTATTAGGAAACAAGTGCTTTCAACCAAGGCTGAAGCTGAAAAGGATGGTGTGAAGGTTCCAACCACACTGGCTGAATATTGTATTAAGACCAAAGTGCCTTCCAGTGACAACAGTTCAGACTTACTTTATGATGATTTATATGATGATGATATAGATGAAGAGGAAGAGGAGGAAGATGACGCTGACTGCTATGATGATGAGGACTCTGGAAATGAGGAGTCGTGACGTACACAGGCCAGAAAGGGAGCAGCACTAACCTAGCAACAGCCCAGCCCAGAACTTGCCACTTGCTGAATCCTGTTGTATAGGTCTTGAAATGCTCCTTTTTAATGGACCTCTTAACTCCACAGACTGTCTATGAAACCTCTATACTAGACTATAACCCCACTATATAATGTAACTGGATCTGCTCATTCTCTTCAAAAAAGTGTTCACACCCGATTCTTACTCTTCCCGTCATGGAAGGCCTGTGTAAGCCCAGTAACCTGATTTTGTTGGGGGAGATGGGGGTGGTGAAATATGGAGACCTGTAGCACTCAGTAGTAAAATGGACTGCCAAGGTTAAGCTGCTCCTGTCACATAGTGTGCACCTCTTGATATTTTTTTCTTAACTATGTGGTGAAATATTCTTTTTTGGGGATGGGGACATTGGGGAGTGTGTAGCCTACTGCTTTTTGATTCGTAAGTATGTTATTATCTAGATTTACCTTTGGCAGTTTTTACAACCCATGAGTACACTGCATTCTCCAACAATTTACATTTGAGTTTTTTTTATTGTAGAAGTAGCTGAGCTCAATCAAGTTTTCTTTTTTTAAAAAATAAATTCTGGTCAAACAGTCCCTTCAATTGATTTAAAATTGTGCACACCTAATAGTGCTGACATTTGCTAGATCTTAGCTTATTTATTTTTTTTTGCAGTCGCTGAATTTTTCACCTAACAACCAAGTTTACATGATATATAAAGCAACGATAATAGATCAGAGAACTATATTAAATAGAAAATTGGAAAACCGTACAGTGCACTAAATAAGACAGCTGTATTTCCAGCAGCAGTTTCTTGGATTTTTCTTTTGTTTTCTTCTGCTATTTTTTTTCTTGTAGGAATCAGAAGTATTTTGTGTTGTCTCCTGCTCTATAAATTACTTTGTCTTTGCAACTACTAATAAAATGTGAATAAAGTTTTGTTTTGTTATGAAATATGCAGGGTTTTATTACTTTTCAAGTTAGCCATTTAATGTAACATTATAGTTTCCCATTCAGAAATGTTGCTACACTGAACAATTGTAAAGACCTGACAAACTTAAGATTGATGGATTTTTTTAAACATGGCTATTAAGGGCTACAAAACTAAAGCAGATCAATTAAGTTAAATGTAGATTATCTAAGCGATTTTTTAAAAAAAAAAATCATTCATAGAATGTGGGCATCAGTAGCTAGACCAGCTTTTATTGCCTGTCCCTAATTGCTAGAAGGCAATTAAAAGTCAACCACATTGCTGTGGGTCTGGAGTCACATGTAGGCCAGACCAGGTAAGGGAGACAGATATCCTTGCCTAAAGGATATTAGTGAACCTGATGGGTTTTTCCTGACAATCATCAATGGGTTCATGGTAATCATTAGACTCTTAGTTCCAGATTATTATTGAATCCAAAATTCCACCATTTGCCATGGCAGGATTCGAACCCAGGTCCCCAGAACATTACCCGGGTCTCTGGATTAATAGTCTAGCAATAATACCACTAGGCCATCACCTACCCCCAAATTGGGGAAGAGATTAGTGTTTGTGGGGTAGGGCAGGGAAAACACACACTTGTGAACGTAGACACAGGAGTACATTAATAAAAAAAAAAGGCTTGGTAGAAACTGAAGCTCTTTGTCTTGGACCAATCAGCAGTTTTTTTTCAAGTAATATAAATGGTTGTGGTCATTTGAGGTTGATGTTCTTGTGTTTAGCCTAATGAGTGCAAGAGAAAAAGATCCAATATGCTGCTTTTCACAATGTATATGAATAAACTTGCAGAATGAGTGAATGTTGACAAATAATGTTCAACACAAGTAATTAAGTAAGGTTGGAAGAAGAGGAAAGTCATTTATTATTTTGAAGGTGCAAGTCCAAGAGGTATAAATATACAGAAGGATCTAGGTGTACAAATCCACCACCAATCACTGAAGCCTGTGCCTCAAGGTAACAAAGCCATTAAAAAAAACACATTAGGTTTTATTTCTAGATTGATAGAACTGAAAAGTAGGGAAGTATTTGCCAACTTTAATGGTAGATTAGTCCTTTATTTCTAACAGTTTATTCACTGTGAAGGTAATTAGCCTATAGCTACAGTACCCCTTGTATCATATTAAGTTGGCTTAGCAATATTGACAACTTTCCAGTGCTTTGGTACAATTAAAAGCTGCAAGAAATTTTGTCATTATTAGCATCTCATCTCTAACTTTGCTAAATACAACATATATACGAGTGACATTCAACGCATGTGTTCAGCTGTGGCCCACAGTCTCATCCATCCCTCGAAGAATGCTGTAAACGTTTGTAATTCTAATTGGGGGAGGTGGAATACTCTGATTTAATTCATTTTTTAAAAATAAACATCTGACTACTTTAGCTGTTTGATTTAGCTGTTTCAGTAAGAAATCTGCTTTCATAACTTTATCAGTGAATTTAGAACTATAGAAAGTGGAAGCACCATTTTCCATGAATTCATGCCTACTTCCTGGTATTCTGTAACTAACCGCTTTCTATTGATACAAACTAAATGTTTGAGTAATATTACATTTTATAAAGTAAATTTTATATCTTATGATTGCACCCTGAGGCGATGCATTTCTGTTTTTTAAAACACCAACAATTATTTTGATTACGGGCCATTGAGCACATTGAGTGCACTTTGCCAATGAGAGTAGCTGATCTGATGATGCTCAACCTCGCTTTCCAGCTTTTCTCTACAACCTTTGGTGGAATTCAAGGGATGACCCTTGAATGAATACCTTGTGTAGTTTTAGCAAGACTTCTATTTTTATGCTCCATCTCTTTGACATAAAGGCTAATCTTCCAATTGCCTTTCCTAGTACTGCTGAATGTGTACTGCTTGATTTACATTGCTGTTGTGCTGCACTGTTTTTGCAGTCTTCATTTTAACAATATTCAGGTCCTCGGTTATCCTGGTTATAGTGCATTCACATTTGTCATCCAAGTCATTGAAATATTGTCAATAACTGTGGCCAACAATAAAACCAGTAGTGAATTCAGAAGAAACTTTATTAAAAGAACAGTGGAACTCGGTACATGAGGGTGTGACTGAAGAGAATATACAGATACATTTAAAAAGCATTAGGATGGTTGCAAGGGTTGATTAAAATTAATCAGGCATTCTGCTAGTCACACATTGTCATCCTGGAAATGCCCCTTATCCGTACTCGGTCTTTTACGTGGCCAATCTACTCTTCATTCTAATATATAACTCCAACACAATGGGCTATCGTAACTTGCCTAACATGTGGTACTT
Organism: Rhincodon typus; assembly: GCF_021869965.1. Lineage (NCBI taxonomy): Eukaryota > Metazoa > Chordata > Chondrichthyes > Orectolobiformes > Rhincodontidae > Rhincodon > Rhincodon typus. The sequence goes on along the minus strand of NW_025966763.1, from coordinate 17,703 downwards.
AATCAAACACCTTTTGAAAACTGAAATATATCACATCCGCTGCTTGTTACTGCCTCACAAGAATTAAAATATATTAGTCAGGCATTATATCCTCTTCATGAAACTATGCTGACTCTGCTTTATTATGTGTATCTAAATGCCCTTCACATCCTTAAAGACTATCATTTTCACAATAACAGATGTTAAGCTTATTGGCCTGTAGTGATTTGTTTGAAGTCTCCTTCCCTTTTTAATAAGGGAATTTAATTGGCAATTTTCTGATCCTATGATATTTTCCAAAATCTAAAGATTCTTGCAAGATTTCTACCATTGCATTCACAATCTTTGTAGCTATGTCTTTTAGTATTCTAGGCTATATGCCAAATGGTTTGCAAATGTGAACAGAGAGCTGAACGTGATCTTTGAGCTGAGAGCAGCAGCTTGTTTTTTTTAAAATATCAGTTTGAATTTTTTTTGAGGCCAGGTCTGGCATAAACATAGAACATCACAGCGCAGTACAGGCCCTTTGGCCCTCGATGTTGCGCCGACCTGGAGCCTAATTACCAGTTGACTCTTATTCAAAGAACTCATAGTTGTTTTGACTCCAAAGGAGCATTGTGCTTAAACAGATGGCAGTTGTTTGAACGTTAACAGGGACCTCAGAGGTTGGTGGCAAGAGAACGTTGGAAAAAAAACCCCAAAGTCTGCACTGGTTTTGAACGTCTTCTTTCTCAGGAAGTATTCTGAATGCCAGAGCTCTGATTGTTCTCTTGTTATTCTCCCATTCTCCAAGTTTTCAATAAGTTGATAATAGAATCTCAATTATAACAATTAAATGAATATTCCTTGGAGCCTACTAGAAGCTATTAATGTTGACCAGTGTCATTAGACACCAAGCAAAATACAATTCTATGTGCCCGAGATATTACAGATTCTGCAAATGTATAAGTGAACTGGCCAGTTGCATCCTCCCCTTATTAATTTATCCCTTAACTCTGTTTGTCTGTGTGAAGATGGAGGCTGTAACCAAAAAAGGATTGCTTTTAAAGCCATAGGCATTAATTGGATTACCTTGTTGCTTAACTTTGTTCAGCTGAAGCTACTACTTTTTTTAAGTTATAAACCTGGTGGCTGGCATTATTCAAAGGTTCAGATTGCCAATCCACTAATATACAACCTTGAACATAATGGGCTATCATAACTAGCCTAACATGGGACTTAATCAAACACCTTTTGAAAACCAAAATATATTACATCCACTGCTTGTTACTGCATTGGGGCAATTTTAAGGATCAATGGATGTTGCAAGTTTCCTGTGTTTCAAATGCAATAGGGGAGGCTGATTTGATTTGGCTGATGATGCAGTATTTTTGGAATGTGACATGTCACATGATACACATTGGAAGGTGTACGTGACAGGTCAAGGAAGGAATGTTGACCTTTGTAGCAGCCAAACCGGTTTTGATTCGGGGCTTAAATTTCAATTTTGTGTTGCTAGTTGGAGAAGCTAAATATTATCCCTTTAAGGAACGCAACCATGGCTATATTGACCCATTCCTAGTTGGCCTTCCAACTGTGAGCTGCTTTCTTGAACTGCTGCAGTCCACGTGCTGTAGATATCCCTACAACGCCAAAGAGAAAAGGAAGAGGAAAAGTTTCAGTATTTTAATCCAGTGACAATGAAAGAATGGCAAGATGGTTCCAGGCCAAGATGGTGATTGGCTTGGAAGAGAATGTGCATATTTACTTCCTTTATCTTAGATAGTAGTGGCCATCGGTTTGGTTTGGTGTGGTGCTGTGAAAGGAACCTTGAGGGCGTTTGTATTGCATCTTCGAGATGCACACACTGTTGCAATTGAGTGTTGATGGTGGAAGGACTGAATGTTTGAAGACAACCTGCCAATCAAGCATGTTGCTTTAATCTGGATAGCACCAAGCTTCAAGTGTCAGAGCTGCACTCATACAGGCAAGACAAGTGTCCCTTCCAATGCCTGCCCTATACATGGTGGTCAGGCTTGGAATTGAGAAGCTCACTCCTAGCCTCTGAAATGTTTTTGTAAACATAAGTTTATAAAATTAGTCCAGTTCAGTTTCTAAGCAATGATAACACAGAGGATGTCAAAATAGTAGAGGTAAGGCCATTGAATGTCAAGGGTTAATGGGTATATTCTCTCCTGTTGGTGATAGTCAATGCCCAGCCTATCTGTGGCATGAATGCTACTTTCTAGCCATGACGTGCATTAGGTCCAGGACTTTCTGCATTTGGATTTTGATGGCTTCAATAGCTGAGAAGGGAAGAGGAAAGTACTGACATAGTGGTATTAGCACTGGATTAGAAGCCTAGAAACACAGGTAACATTCTGGGCATCAGAGTCCAGGTCCCACCATAGCAGACGATCTTTTAAAAATTTGTGGGATGTGGGCATCAGGCCTTTGTTACCCATCCCTAGCTGCCCTTGACGGTGGTGATAAGCTGCCCTCTTGAACCATTGTAGTCTGCCTGCTATGGGTTGACTGTGCCAATTAGGGAGACAATTCCAGGATTTTGATCTAGCAACAGTGAAGGAATGGCAATATAGTTCCAACTCAGGATGGCGATTGGTTTGGAGGAGAACTTGAAGGTGGTAGTGTTCCCATATCTGCTGCCCTTGTCCTTCGAGATGGAAGCATCAGTAGTGGAGGGAGTTGATGCGTGTGGACGTCAACCACTGAAATACCTCTCACTTGCTTGTGCCTTGTAGATGGACAGGCTTTTGGCAGTCAGGTGGTGTGTTATTCACTGCAGTATTCCTAGCCTCTAACGTGCTCTAGTAGCCAGGGTTTAATATGGTTAGTCCAGTTGAGTTTCTAGTCAATAATAACCCCCAGAATGTTGATAGTAGGGATATCAGGGATGGTAACACCATTGAGTATCAAGAGGCAGAGATCAGATTGTCTCTTGAACAAATGAAAAAGTACAGCAGGGGAACAGGCTATTTGGCCCTCCCAGCAAAAACCAACCATCATGCCCCTAATTAATCCAAAAGCAAACCTGCCATTTTTTTGATCTGTATCCCTCTATTCCCTCCCAGTTCATGTGAGCACGTTTTAAGAGGCAATATGCCTGCTTCCACCACCTCTTCTGGTGGTGTATTGCAGGCTGCTACCACTGTGAAAGACTTTTCTCCCTCTGACCTTGAACCTCTTGTAATTGAAACTTCAACCCTGCCAAAAAAAAAGCCTCTAACTATCCATCCTATCTATGCCGCTCATAATTTTGTAGACCTCTATCAGGTTTCCTCTTAGCCACTGTCTTTCTGGTGAAAACAATCCTAGTCTTTTTAACCTCTCCTTATAGTCAACGTGCTGGAGACCAGGCAACATCCTGGTGAACCTTTTCTGTATTCTCTCCAAAGCTTCCACATCACTTATGATCATATATGGCACAAAATGTTACTGTCATGTATCAGCCCAAGCCTGGATATTGTCCAGATCATGTTGCATTTTGACCAGTTGCAAACGGTGCTGAATGTTGTGCAATCATCAGCAAATTTCCCTACCTCTGACCTTCTGACAGAAGGAAGGTCATTGAAGAAGTAGCTGAAGATGGTTAGGTCTAGGACACTACGCTGAGGAACTCCTGCAGAGATGTCCAGGAGCTGAGAACCAACCAACCATCACACTGACAACAATGGAACATAAATTCACTAATGTCGTTTAGGGAAAGGAAACTGCAGCGCAATAACAATTCAGTTGCATTTTAACTGTCCTGAAAAATAGTAGTGGAAGCAAGGAAGTTGTATCAACTGCTCAAATAGAGTTTATGAACAAGACAGGCACTGGAAAGAATTCATTTTATGATGGGATAGTGTAGAACCTTGGTTACTTATGCCAACCTTCCTGCAGGGAGAAGAGCATAAACTTCTTGTGTTCAAAGGGGGATTAAATAGCCAGAGAAGAAACAAGGTTTAAAAGAGTGAATCAATATTTTAAGTATTTGCCTTATGTAACAGTCATGCGTGGTGATGGAAACTGGCTAACAAGATCTTACTCTTATGAAAGAAATCGGAACATGTAAAATAGAAATAGACAAATCTGACCCCTCAAGCCTGGTCCAGCATTCAGTAAGATCACAGGTGATCTAGCTGTGGTTCAAATTTCACCTTCCATCTATCCCAAAAAATTCTATGACGTGTTCAATCACGATCAATTATGTTCCAAATTATACACTAGTCAATTTGTAGATTAAGACAGGCCTAGAATTCATCTACTAATAAACTAGAATAGCTGTATATGATCTTGTCAGAGTATTAAAAATGATTCCTGAAACCATAATACATCAGCTTCTAAAGTCACCATAGCACAACTTGCCAGATTGGATGTAAGCAAATCTGAAGCATAGGTATTCAGTTAATAAGTACAAACACAACTGCCTCTTCACCTGCAATAAATCAAGTTGGCCATGGCCAACAGAGTAAGATAATATGACATGTCAATTCCAGAAATCTTGCTGTGCTTCAAGATGTCATAATTCTTGTACAAAGATGACAAAATGCTGAAATGGGCACCAGAGTTATGAACAATTTGAAATACACAGTGGGTGGATAGAGAGCTGTGAACAGAAATGGCAACAATCTAAGACATGAGGTAAGCACAGATTTCACATGGAAGATGTCAGATCATCTAGTATACCCATTACACCACTTAAAACAAGGTATGGTATGCAAGATTTCCATCATAGCTTTGCCCTCCATAATTATACAAACATACAAATTAGTCAGACCAGGTAATTGACCCCTCAAGCCTCAGCTCCAGTTACCTGCTTGTCCTCCATAACCCACATTCAGTCAAGCATTTAGTTACCTCTACCTTGAAGATTTTCAATAATCCTAGCCTCCACATGACTGCCATAACCATATTAAATTTCCCTCAAATGGGAGGCCCATTATGTTTTAATTTGTCCCCTCGTTTTATACTTTCCCAGAAGGAAAAACATCCCTTTTCATTCTTCTAAACTGCAATGAATACAGATCTAACTTTTCTTCATAAGACAACCCACTTCATCCAGGCAGCAGTTGACTAAACCTTTTCTGAACTGATCTGAACGCAATCAGCATCCCTTTTCAAATGAAGATCAAAACTGTACACAGTACCCCTGATGTGGTCTCATTAATGCCCTGTACAAGTGTAGCAAAATCTTGAATTTTAATATTCCACTCCCCACCTAAAAAATATTCCACCCTTGATCTAAGCAGTCCTAACATCCTTCAGCTTCAAGTTGTCTTACATAACATTTAGATAAAAGAATCCCCTTTCATTTATCCTTACTATCATTTCCATTTGAGGGATTATAGCACTGATCTAAATCCTGAGCTTCCTTTGTAAAGTTTACTTACAAGTTCCATTTGATGTTGATTTTGCCTCTTTAAATTTTGAATTTAACTCCATTGACCAATGGTAAATGACAAAGAAAATTCTAGAATCTCAAGTGAAATAAATTATTTCAAAAAAATTCACACATGGTTTAATTGCTCAGAGCTTTTATTAGGTTTTCTTTGGGTTTAAAAGGAAATTCAACTAAAATATTTACCATTCTGGCTCCTGACATTAACAGCAAAATTGCTGGATGGGATGTTATATTGGAAGTAAAGATTTTCAAAACTACTAGCTCTGCTTACCATAGGCAAGAAGGGAAACATACCAAATAAATGTATATAATTTGACATATGGAGCCTGTGCATTTTGAAATATTAAATAAATACCAAGATAAATACAGTTCTTAGAAGGACAATGATTTCTTTAAAAAAACAATTTTGTTTCCGAACAGTTGTTTGAAAATCATCCACAAAATCAGGTGGCAAATTTAAAATTAAGATAGTCCAAGTTTGATTGATACAAAATTAATAGGATAGGTCTAAAAAAAGTTATGCACAGAATCTGGATTTCTAAACTGCTACACCCCCACCCCTTTCCTGGAATTCTTCATAAACTGAGTTAAAACAAAGGAAACCCCATTTTCAATACTGGAAAACACTGTTCATTTAGAAAGCCCACAGAGCTCAAACAAATATGCATTGTTATTGAGAGTTTATTAATCTTCCCCCATGAAGAAAGGCTTCAAGTGCAGAAACCACATCTAGGCTCTATTACATATACAAATACATACATAAATATATTACATACAACAGCAAATCAAAAGCAGGCAACTGTCACATTTAAGGTAATGTTAAGATTTTAGCTCCACCCCCCGCAACAACACAGACATTTGGCCAACCAGTTTTTTTCCTTTTACCAGAAGGGGGCAACAACTTTCAGTTTAATTACCCCAGTATGGAGAGTTGCCATAGTTGGGTTTGTTAACCTGAGACTTCTGTGGTATGTTGTTCTGCTGATTGCGCTGTCCAGATCCACCCTGCAAGTCAAAATAGAATTTAGAAGTTTCAAGGGATGATCTGATCAAAGTCTTCAAGATATTAACAAGAAAAGGTAGGGTAGCAAAAGAGAAACTATTTTCACTGATTAGAGACACTAGAACTAGGGGACATAGTCTTAATTTTTTTAAGACTAGACTGGTCAGAAGAGATGTTAGGAAGTACTTCCACACAAAAATGGTGGCAGATGTTTTGAATTCTCTTCCATAAATGGCAGTGGGTGCTACATCAGTTGTTAATTTAAGCAAAACGTATAAGGGATATGGGCCAAAGTCAGGGACATGAAGTTTGGCAACAGATCATGATCTCATTAATTGGCAGAAGAGACAAAGGGCTGAATGGCCTACTCTTATTTTTATACTTAGTTAGGAAGTGAATTAACATTTACAGTCAGCATTTGGGTCACTTTAACCATCCAACTAAGGTTACCTTAATTATCACAATTTCCCCTCACCCAAAGTTACTTCATTTTGCAGGATGATCAGTCCACAGGTACTGCCAACCAAATGGATTTGAGATTACAATCAGATCTTATTGAATGGCAGAACAAACTTGGAGGACTAAATGGCTTACACCGGCTCCTAACTTCATATGTCTGCATCTTGATGAATGGGTGTTTAGGTCATGCCAAGTCTTGGAAGTAGGCCGCCACAATGCATTGTAATGTAGAAAGAAAATACAGCGACACCCAATCCTATTAACTCTATAAATAACCTATAAAAAATATGGTACAAGCAGTTCAGATATTCAAGAATCATTTTTAAAAGGCATCAACGAGAACAGAGCCAAACATGAATAGGTTATTTAGAACTGAGCTAGATCATACCATGCAATAAGATCTGCCCAACAGGTGAACTGATTTCAAATGCTCTCAGTGGACATTGATAATCACTCAAAATCCAAACAGGAAAAGCATATAAAAGGAAGTTTTAAAAAATTTAGGCTCATGAACAGGAAAGTCCATATCAAGGTAGATAAAATAGATTTAACATTAAAGTGATGAGCGGTGATAATTTTATTAAAAAAGACTGCAGGAAGGTGGAAAAGTGGTAACCCCCTAAGGATTATTGTTTGGATCACTGATCTTTTGTTAAAAAAATGACTTGGATATTGACAGCAAAATTTAAGTGTCAACAATGCCAAATTTGTGTATGGCAGAGGCACCGATTGGAATTCAAAACCGGGGACTTTTTTTTTTTTAAAAAGGGGAGAGGAGAAAGTTTTAAAAACGACATGACAGGTAACATTTTTGTTTTCTTAAAAACAGTGGCTCCTATGTGGAATGGACTGCCAGAGGAAAAAGTGGGTGCAGATACAGTTACAACATTTAAAAGACATTTGAATAAGTCCATGAATAGGAAAGCTTTAAAGGGATATAGGCTAAATGCAGGCAGCTGGGACTAGCTTAGTTTGGGAACATTGTTGGCGTGGTCCAGTTGGACCAAAGGGTCTGTTTCCACACTATGACTATGACTGCTGGCATAGACAGGCTAACTGAATGGGCTGACCAAACCAGGTTTGGAAGAGTACATTCTGGTAAAAAAGACAAGACAATAAATACAAAATGGCAGAAATTTAAAGACAGCGAGGACAGCAAGTCAATGCACACAGAACTTTAAAGACATATAGGGGCAAAGCTTGTGGGATCTTCCATAGGAGGAAATGAGTACAAAAGCAGGGCAACTATGCTGAACCTATATAAACCCAATTATGTTCTCCACACTTGAAAGGTGGAAAGTCCTCGAGTGCACAGAGGAGATTTAAGAGAATGGTTCCAACAATGAAAAATTTGAGCTGTATGATTAGGTTGGAATAGTTGGATCTGTTCTCCAAGGAGCAAAGGAAGTAGAATCTGAAACAGATGCAAACAGTATTAGATTGACATGTTTAGAATGGAAAAGCTGGTAGAAGGATTAGGAGACTCAAATTTAAGATGTTGGACTAAAGGCAAAAGGATTGAGGAAGAATGCTTTATTAAACAAAGCAGGCGATAATAACGTGAGGGTAATGCAAGTGGAGATTAACAACAAAGCTTGGATGCGCATTTGAGAGAAATGTAGTAGTGCTATAGGGGTAGAGCAAGAGAATCGGACTGACTGGATTGCTTACAAAGACTACGTAAACATGGTGGCACATTAACATCAATGGTAGTCTCACACACCCTAACTTGAGTTCATTCATGTTTGCAACAAGGCTATAACAGCTCAAGAATCAAGTGACCTTGGTGGAACTCAAACTGAGCAATGAGTAGTATATTGTTGTGTAAGTGCCACTTGATAGGTCTCTTCACTTTGCTGATTGCCAGCAGTAGACACTGCCTCTCAAACGTGCATAAAACTGGTTCCAGGAAGTGAGTTAAGGGAGGATTATTTTTGATATCAATTGCAATGAACCCTATTTACTAAAGAAAGGCATTTACAACACTTGCAACCTCAGGAGGATGCCGAAATGGATAATTCACTTCACACTTCTGGCTGAAGATAGCTGGAAAGCTGGAAAGCTTGAAAGCTTTTGTGCTGACCTGCAGGGCTCCTCGATCAATGAGGACAGTTGTCAAGTCTCCTTCTCCTGCTACATGTTTATATGTGGCAAGACTGCAGAACTTTGATCCAGGCTGTTATTTGTGGGATCGCTCAGCTCCATTGATAGCATGCTTGCCTCTGCTGTCTGCTCTGCAAGCAGTTCAGTAATATATCTGCAATGGTCTGACATCATGTGCTTGGGTTGTCCTCTTGCTCTCTTCATTGAAAAAGGATTGATGGTCGTGGAAGGGACATACCAGGCTTAGAGACTGTTTGTGCATTTTTCATAAAGATACTTTAAAACTATGCTACTCCACTACAAAAGCTCATTATTTGTATCACTTTAAAATTGTGCATTTTTGTAGAAATGCTCTGTCTTTACCTGATTATCCTGTTGCAGGTGATGATGTAGCATTTGAGAATGAGGCTGCTGGTGAGCTGACACAATGTGCAAAAATGGTGGAGCATATCCTGCAGCTGCACCAGGGTTTAAGGTTCCTGTTGCTCCAAGAGCCGATGGTAGATTGAACGGAGGTGGTGTACCAGCGTGAAATCCTTGTTTGTCAAAAGACTACAGAAAATGTAGGAAATCAACAAACTAAAACTACAGTTTTTGGCAGTTCAGAATGTCAGCAACTTTGATGGGTTAATTACATGAAATGATAAAAGTTACAAAATGCAAACAAACATTCATTGCTTATGGTTGTTAAGTTATGCACAAAGAAAAGAATCCTACTGCTGTTTGTAGGACTCCTTCTCAATATCCAAATCCTTGCTACATTGTTCCCTAACAGCCAACCTTCCCTTCTAGAACTATCTAGAAATTCTGTCTCCAAGTTCCAGAGCATTGACAACTTCAACTCAATCACTGAGCTGGATTGAGAGAAATTGAAAGCAAATATATTGTTGCCTTGCTAGTCATGAACTCTTAGATACCATAATCCCAATACAGCACGCCCTGACACTGCTGTTCTTTGTTGCTAGAATGACTTTAAATAACAGCACATGGTCAACTGGCCCTTTCAAGCCCCACTCCTTCCATTCTAACTTGCGTGAATATAGTGCTAACCAACAGGAATTAGTCTGTTAAACTTGAGTTGCACTCTCTCCATAACCAGAACATCACTCATCAAATAAGGAGACCAAAACTGCACACAATCCTCAAAGCGAGGTCTTACCAAGGTGCTGTACAATTGCTGTACCCTCTAATCTGCCCATTATGGAGGCCAACATACCATTTGCCTCCATCACCTGCTGCACATAAATGCTCACTTGCAGTGACTAGTGTACAAGGACATCCAGGTCTCTTTGCACCTTTCCCCATTCCAAATGTATTGCCAGATAATGATCTACATTCCTGCTTTGCTATCAAAGTGGATAAGGGATAACTTCATATGTTTATTCTGCCATGCATTTGCTCACTCACTCGACTTGTCCAAGTCATACCAAAGCTTCTCTGTATCCTCCTCACATTTTTTACCCTCCCACCCAGTTTATTTATAGCTTGAATTAAAATGAGATGGTCATTAATGTTTGCTCACTAGAGAGCAAAATGGTTTTTTTATCTTGTTGTCTTTAATCTTTACTTTCTCAGGCTTTATTTAGATGATTTTTGCTTTGGATTTTGTAATTTTACAACCAGTTTATACGGAGCATTACAAAAAAAAAATCAAATACCATTGACTCAAGCTTATACAAATAAAAGTGTTAAGGCTAAAAACTGTCTTCGTATCTATAGAGTTCCCATTTTCAACAAATTCTAAACTTCTTACTCAGTTCGTGTTATAATCTGTAGCTAGGCATAATCCAGGTACTGTACAACACAGTGTGTTGCTTCCTGTTTTAAGCAAAGTTATGCTAGCCAACAAAATCAAATCACATTCCATGCAAATAGTCTCAGTTGGCCGCATGAAATGTATTTATAATAACCGGCGATCCATGTTACACCATGACAGACAACTGACTTAAGTGGAAGGGGAAAAAATTGGCTGCCAATTGTTGCTAAGGACTAATTTCACTCGCATTTGCTTCTGAAAGAAAGAATAAGCTGTAAATCTCGATGAAGAACTCAGCAAAAATAAATGTTGGCAATCCTCTGCATCACAAGCATAAGTGAAAATAAATATGCACCTGAGTCTTGTATACTGAGCCACTCATATCAGGAACAATGTTAGAAGAGTTCACCGAAATACCTGTAACACAATAATTCATTCACTGTGATAATCAATAGTTTAAGTCAACTATACAAAATATTTTCACTTTAAAAGGATACTTTTCTCACTAGCCTGTAAATGAAGCCAGTCGTAAGGCACTCCAAATTTCACTTGTACACCAACATTACAAAAGAGCTCTCAGCACAAGTGCCTAAGTACAGGTAAATGATATTGGAGACAATGTGGACATACACTACAAGTCGTGAAGGATTATTTCAGTTAAACTCCTTCTTTCTAATTAGTTACAACCAAGTTAAACAGTCCAAGAACACAGCTCTACACAACTTTTGTCAGTCAGTCAGTCCTTAAGAGAAGGCAAATAGAGTTCCTTTACATATTGAGAACTTAGTTAGTTATCTGCTGTTGGGCCTCTAATGAAGGCACTACAATCTACATGCATTGTAGGAAATTACCAGGGCCAGCCTTTCCTGATGTATCCAATAACCATCTATACCTCGAAAGACTGCAAGTCCCACACTACCCACGTCCACTTCAATTCAATTCAATTCATTCTTAAACAATTTTGTAATCTCCAATTCTGCACAGTCCAGTAATACTACCTCCTTCCTTCCAAAGTTTGGTTATCGGCAGAGATATACAAAGATAACAATGCCGTTCTGATCTTTGCCCCATACCACAGTAAACACTGGGGTCCAACAATCTAATTTAATGACCTAGCAAAATGCAAGTTAGCCATCATAACATTTCATCTAATCACATTGTTGGAAAACTGACACTCGATAAACAATGTGTCATCACTGCTGGCTAGAAATGCAATACATATCTGTTATACATTTCTCTAATTAACAATGATAATTCTTTATTCATTCACAGGATGAGGGCATTGCTGGCTAAGCAACACTTATTGCCCATCCCTAATTCCCAGAAGGCAGTTAAGAGTCAAACACTTTGCTAGTGAGTCTGGAGTCACATGTAGGCCAGGCCAGGTAAGGATGGCAGTTTCCTTCCCTAAAGGACATTCGTGAACCAGATGGGTTTTTCCAACAATTGGCAGTGAATTTATGGTCATCATTAGACTCTTAATTCCAGATATTCATTGCATTCAAATTCCACCATCTGCCATGGCGGGATTCAAACCTGGGACCCCAGAATGTTATCTGGGTCTCCGAATTAACAGTCCAGTGATAATACCACTGAGGCCATTGCTTCCCCCTGCCCCCATAGACACCTAGACAACTATCCCCATAGACAGAGCATGCCAGATTATACGGCACGTGGTAGTTAGAGGACTCACTATACTAAACAGCATTGACCCACAAGCCTTACCTTTCCCTGGTCCAGCTGCAGCTGATTTGGTTTGTGCTTGAGTAGACCCACTATAGGCACCTTTGCTGTAATCTCCAGCTCCACCCCCTTGGTTTAAATCCTCATAACCTGTCAATCAAGAACAAAGTTAGACTACAGAATTTCTATTGCTAGAACCTTGCTTTAATTGTGCCTTTCTGCAACTTTTTCTGCCCTCCACAATGAAGGTTCTACTGCAGCTATAAGTCTATTAAAAACAGCTATTCTCTTAAGTACCACAACAGCACCTCTCATGTCAGGTAATTAAGCAGCAATGGCCAAGAAAGAAAAAGCAAGTCTATCTCAATATATTAGCAGGCTTAGTACTATTGAATGTCCAAAGCAACTCTGGAACAGTCAGACTAAAATAGTTCAAAAAGAATACATAAAAAGAAATCTGAAGTATTTTGAAAATGGATGGTTTTAAAATCGAAAACTTTTGTAAATCTAAAGTTTTCGTAAAAAAGCTAAGTAATTCTAGCTTGCACAACTCGGTGGGGAGACTGTCCACAAATTGTCATAGTTATCAGAGACTAATAATTTAAAACATCTTCAACTTCAAAGTTTCAACTTCCAGAATTTCAGAGAAACATCTACTTGTACATGAACCACAAGTGAGACATTTAAAACAGTCAAGAATCTAATCTCCTAGCCAGTAATCAACTCATCAGCCCAACAATAACATTTCAAGTTCAACTGGGTATAGACTACATTTTAGTGGTAACTTGAACTCTTCATTAGGAGATCGGACAGTAGATTAAATAAGCATGAATTTGCTAGAGAATGAAATCAATTCAAAAATACCAGCAAATGTAATAACTCCTTAAAAGGCCTTTCCATCAACTGCCACTCCCGACAGCCTTGCATATTCTTCAAGCATTTATCCAACTACCCTTTAAAAGCTATGACTATCTATTTCATGTTTGTTATTAATAACGCCTTTACAAATTAAGTCTCAAACAGATACACTAAAATTTGGGAATCCAATTATGATTCCAGTTGATAGACAAGACAGATTCCAGAACAAAACAGACCTTGATAGTTTTTTTTTTAAATTTGGTGATTACATATTCACGAGGCTACGGAGGTTCATCAACAACAAAACAGTTATTACACAAAAAATAAAACAAGCTATATTTACAATTAGAAACAAATCGTAACAAACATTAAAACAAAAGTTCAACCAGTTTCCCAACACAATCCACCATAGAGACCACAGCTTAGAAAAATTATATTCCTATCTCAATTCTAAGTTAGCACTTAACTGCTTCCTTCTAGTTTCTTTCTTGAACTGTCATGACAATGTAACAATTCTGACATTAGAACCAGTAAAAGTTCAAACCAACTTCCTTTTAGCCCAAACTCTGTTGTTGCTACCTTTCCATGAAAGCTGAAGTACGTGGAAGCAAGGCCAAGTGTCAAACCGGACTGATAAATTCCTGTTATAAATCCAAGTAGTATGAACATAGATTTTATTACCACTCCAAGGGTTATCTTAGGACCTTGTTTGCAGTCAAGTATTATTGGAAGTGAGACATTTGGATCACCGTTCCAGAATCATAACTTCTGTTCTCCCCGCAACAAAATCCTCTGCATTGCCCACATCCACATATCTCACATTTTAAAAAGTTCCAAAAATGACTATTTCACACATCTTCATTAGAATACAGTGCAGAGGGACGTAGTGTACCAAAACAATATTATGCAGTGTGCACCAAGTACCAGAGAGTCTCAATTATCTATTCAGATTTGCCTCGCATATTTTTCCCAGACTGACTTCATTCTAACAAAGCTAAAATAATCAGGGTATAATTTATTGGTCCATGTTTCAAAAGTGATCAAAGAGTGGATTACCAATCAGCAATACCTAATCAATGGTAAAATTGTAAGTAAAATAAAATTACAGTAGTCAAGTTAAGTATAAGTTTACATCTCACCTTACATCTGATGCCAAACTATATATTATTCATCATTAATAACAAAGTGTGGAGCTGGAGAAGCACAGCAGGCCAGGCAGCATCAGAGGAGCAGGAAAGTTAACATTTCGGGTCAGGACCATTCTTCAGAAAATTCATCAGTAATTGTTTTTCTTGTAGTCAAACACCTTTCCAAACACCTGATCGAATTCTAGCCTATTCAGCATCCCTAATTTTAGAATTCTGGTGGCTGTGTATTCATTGGCTCCTTGGGTTCCAAGCTTTGGAGTTCCTTTCCATAATCTCCAAGACACTTTCCCTCTATTCCTTGAAGGTGCTATTTAAATCTGACAAACCTTCATATACTCTGATGTAGTCAGATGTCTAATTTTGTTTGATAAAGCTTCTGTGAAGCACCTTACCTTCTATATTAAAGATGCTACATCACCAATTATTCCTTTCAGTAGTTTCCCCTCCTGCAGACACCTGCATTTGTTAGGACATGTTTACAAAGCTACCAACAGTGGGTTTTTTTTTGATGGGTGAACCCCCATAATTTCATGGGAGAATAACCTTTGGAAGTGTACCACTGCCAAACCAGAACAGCACAGGATGTCTCACCTTTGGAACTGGAAGTGATAAATACCAACCTCAATCTGGATGGACACTTCAATACGCAAGTATTATATATTGTACAATGCAAACCCGACTGCGTTCTCAGCAGACATAAATTACTCCTTGGGACTTCGAAAGGGGAACAGAGTTACATTTGATAAATTATCCAATTAACCTATAGATCATCTGATTTTGATGGATTCCCTGCTTATATTTCCCAAGAAAACTTATTTCTTTCATCTGTCCCATTACCATCTTTTTTCAATCTTGCACCATTATCCTCGTCACCTCAAGCCATCAGTCTGCAATCCAAGGTTAATTCAAAATTTTACATCAACGTGACATACAGAGTACATACCAGTCCCGTATCCATGCTGTCCATAGCCACCTGCCTGTTGAAAAGCTGAAGCAGTGTTCATATTCAATCCATGCTTAGCAGCACCTGGAGGTAACTACAAGAGCATTCAAAATGTTTTGAGCAGCTCAAATTAGAAAACAAAATGAACAGTTCACCAACACTGCCAGCACTAATGGTAACTTTTCAACATAATAATTTCAAGCTATTGTTTCAAAAAAAAAGTCAAGAGCCAGTGACTTTTCGCAATTTTTTCCCCCAAATATTCATCACATTCCTCAAGCCCCTCTCCAGAAATATTACTTCTAAAGCTATATACTGTACACAAACACACAACTACTTTAAGTCTCCCTTACTTCACAGCAATTTTACCCTTTACAAGTTAAGAGTAATAAGGAAAATGAGCTGAACATTTTCAAAAAGATGCATCACTAATTAGCTGAAAGCATAAGGAATGATTTGAGATTTAAAATGTCAATGCCCTCAATATTGAGGATTTCAGTGACAAAGTTTCTGCTCTTGTAAAAGAAATACAAACTCAGTTTAATGAATTTTCTGGACAGCTAAACATATCAAATCCAAAGCCACTTTTGCTGGTTCCCTCTGTGCACAATCAAGAATAATATATCTTGCCAGTATTTTATGCACTTTTGAAACAAATTAGTGGCAAATGACTTAAGGTTGACAAATCCCTAAGCCTAGTGTTCAACTCATGGTACCAAAAAGGTGGTGAGGCAATTGCAAATGCTTTAATGGTAATGTCTCAAAAGTCTGGATTGAGACAATGCCTCCAACAAAAAGAGAAAACAGCCACTATTACTCTGTTAGCCAAGAAATGGGAGAGAGATGATCAAAAAGTTATGAACTTTTGTTTCATGTCTTTTTGGAAATACTACATTCCTTTAGTAAAGAGATAGTGGGATCGGACAAGTGAACAGAATATTAACTGAGATGTACGGTGTTAATTTGTAAAGAGGAGTTGACAATTCCAGATAGGTAGGAAAACAATTTGCGAGGTCATACAAAATCTGGAAAAGAATATACACAAGAATCAGGGTGATCTCACACATGTATCACAAAACATTAGCATGCAGGTAAAATAATTATGAAAACAAAAATAATGTTTGTCTTTATTGCAAGGAGGTTGGAGTATAATATAGTGAAATCTTACTGCAATGCACAGTTGAGTCCACACCACAGTATCTCAAGCAATGATCACCCTAAGAATGGACACACCTACATTGTAAGCAGTTCAGACTTGGATCACTAGGTTGATTCTTAGGGGGAGTGATTTCTCTGATGAAGGGAGGTTGAGCAGATTGGGCTTATACACTGGCTATGACTTTTTTTTGACACCACATTCTCAAATACTCACTCCCTTCACCACTGACACACAGTTGGAGCAGCGCATATCAACGAGGTGCACTGCAGAAATTCACCAAGGCCCCTTAGCACCTTGAAAACCTAGAACCACTTCTATCTTGAAGGAAGAAGAGCAACAGATACATGGGAACACGACTACCTGCAAGTTCCCCTCTAAGCCTCTTACCATTCTGACTTCAAAACATATTTCGGTTCCTTCACTATTGCCGAGTCAAATTCCACGGTGCACCAACCACGAATGGGTTGGAAAAGTTCAAAGAGGCTGCTCACCATCACTTTCCCGAAGACAACTAGGGATGGGTAATAAATGCTGGCTTAGCCAGCATAGCCCAGGTCATCTGAATGACTAAAATGGTGACGTGTGATCTCATTAAAAGCGATTATGTGGAGACTGGGGAAGGATAGATTTTAAGAGAATGATTCTGTCCATAGGAGTGTCGGAAACTAGTGGCATTTTCAAAGCAAGCATCCTCTGATTTAACTAGAATTGAGAAAGTATTTCCTCTGAGGATTGCTAGTCTTGTGCATTTTATTTTTCAGTAAGCTTGGTCATTGAATATATTCAAAGTAGAGTTAGCAGATTTTGTGTGTTAAAGGTTATGGAGAAACAGAAAACTGTCACTATCTATTCAGCCATGATCTTGTTGAATAGTGGAGCAGCACAAGAGAACTGATGGCCTACTCCAAATGTTTCATGGTAGCAAATTTCAAAAGGCAGACAGGTAGATGAAAACGATGAAAAAGTAGCAGATTAAATTTAAATTGGAGAAAGTGTAAGCAATTCATTTTGATGGTAAGAAAAAGAGATTATGAAAAAGGCACAAAGGAATACAGGATCTGGACATACTTGCAAAAGATCCTGAGGGTGCATGTACAAATCATTAAACATAGAGAGAGATTTGAAGAAGTGGCTAATAAAGGACCTATACTTTATACAGAGGTGCCAAATGTTACAAAAGCAAGGAACTTATATTCTGGTGTTAGAAAACTGATTCAGTCCCAACT
>NW_025966762.1:30363-32096 GCF_021869965.1 Rhincodon typus | reverse complement strand
ATATGACCCCAATTGACTCTTAACTCCGCCCCCCCCACACGCACGCGCGCGCACTCGCTCTATCTGCACCTTTTACAATCTCTTTATGGAAAGTATTTTTTCAGAGAAAATGGAGGTGTGATGGATTGAGACACTTGTTACTCTCCCTAGGGAGCAAATGGTAAGGTTGTGAGGGTTTTGTGTGTTTTTTTTTCAAACATTCATTGAGGGATGAGTGTGTCATTGGCTAGGCCAGCATTTATTGCCCAGAGGGCAGTTTGAGTTGACCATGTTGTGGGTCTGGAGTCACATGGAGACCAGACTGGGTAAAGATGGCAGTTTCCTTCCCTAAAGGACATTAATGAACCAGTTGGGTTTTTCCTGACAATCAACTGTGAATTCATGGTCATCATTAGAATCTTAATTCCAGATTTCTTTTCTTTATTGAATTCAAATTGCACCATCTGCCTTGGCAGGATTCTAACCTGGGCCTCTGGATTAACAGTCCGGAGATAATAGCACTAGGCCATTACCTCTCCAGTCAGTGGTCCAAACTTCCACGTGGTCCTGATTTACTGGTATTTTTATCTTGTATGATGGGATTTTCAGCAACCCCATTATTTACAAAAACAAAATACCCATTTCTGGTTAAGATGTCACAGTTTAAAGGTTTCGGGAATCTTGAGAGCTTTCTAGCTCTCTAAGTAACTTCACTGCACTAACTAAAAACCCAGGCACAATGGAAGCTGCATTTTTAATGAAGGCTGCTAATAACTTGATTTACTGACTGGACTTGGGTCAGCATCATCTGACACCAAATGTACAAATAATCCCATTTCTTTCACAGTCTTTTCAAGTTCCAGTTGTTAACCTCTTCGTAGCTTTTGAATAAGTAGCAGCAGACTGGAAAGTTATAATAATTGTCCCCCTGACCCGCCTTCTACCTTTTGTCCTACAGTTCCCCAACAAACTTGACATCATCCAAAACTTTGCTGGCTCTAGCCTCAGTTGCACCAAATCCCACTTTACCCAGCAGCCCTCAGGTCATTGTGTAAGTGTTGGCTTTTGGTCTGGCCGTGCCTTGCCTTTAAAATCCCCGTTTTCTTTTCAATCCCCTCACATGACCTTGTTATCCTTTTGTAGTCTTCGCCATGACCTCTCTACGCTCTGAGATATCTGTGCTCCTCCAATTCCGGCCTCTGGATTTCCCCCCACTGTGAATCATTCTGCCATGTCACTAAGCTCTGGAATGTTCTCTCAAGCCTCTGTGCCTCATTACCCTCCTTCAAGCCTATCTCTCTCTGACCGAGCTGTGGGCCATCCAAACTCCCTCGGTTTGGCTCGGCATCAGGTTTCCTTTCTGATGTGGGTCCCATGAAAGACCCTTGGTGCTTTCCTGGATTTACGATAGCTTTGAAGTTGTAGCTGAGAAGGTGGCCATTTGACCCAGCCAGTCCATGCCAGTGTGTGCCCTCAATGTTACTCGCCAGTCGCAATCCCATTTTACCCATCCGGCCTTCCCCATTTCCTACCTCTGAGTCACCAGATGCCAGGTTTGGAACCTACTCCAGGCTCTGAGCCCAACGTCCAGGTTTTCACATTGAGTGTGATGCTGAGGAGGTGCCGCACTGTTGGCGATGCTGTCTTTCACTTGAGATGCCATACTGAGGCCTGATCTGCACGCTGAGGTGGATTTGAGAATCCTGGCAACATTTGGAAGACCGAGAGTTATCCCCAGAACCCTGACCGATGTT